>NC_072738.1:49464139-49610205 GCF_026930045.1 Uloborus diversus | reverse complement strand
TTACTCTGATTCTTCTGGAACCTTCTTAGTTACTCAGGAAGGTTCTAATCTAGCGGTTCCCAACCGATGGTTCGCGATAGGTTTTCAGGTAGTTCGCGGAAAAAAATATTGTAATGGCGGAGTTTTAACACGCATGTTTCTGGTGAAGTCGCATGTTCAAGCGGTTTCAAGCAAAGTTTGCTCCTTTTTTATTCGTTTGTCTCTAGCCCATTCGATACTCTTACATGAAAATATTTGCATACTTGCTAACATATTTTACATTTAAAGATTTCAGTCTGTCATTGCAAAGCGCCGATTTTGGCGCTTTCATTGAAAACGATAGCCCTGAAGCCATGTTGAAAAAGCTTCTACTAATGAATACAATGTCCTCAGGTGAAAGAATTTGAAAGCGGTCGTTTCCTCTGAATTTTTTGATCGGAAAGATTGATTAAACTTGATGAAAACATTACATGGAGCATATGCGATCGTCTCAAATATTTTGATGTTTAGTTTCTTTACCATTTGAGTTCCACGAAGATTTGTCGCTCTTCCCCTGTGTTGAGTCAAAAATGCATAGAAGTGAGATCACGCTGTTGTCTGTTGCTTTAATTTTCACACTACATAGACTACAATTTACTTCGAGCTTTATTGTCGAAAGAGAGAAAGAATGGCTAGAAACCCAAAAATATCATTGGAGGTATAAAAATTTAATTACTTTATGAAATTTTCGTGGGTGAAATTTTGGCAATGTGATGTTTACGCAGTAAAAAAAAAAAAAAAAATCAACGGAATTTAACGATGCATCTTAATTTGCGGTATATGCAAATAAGGAATTTGAAATTTGTACAGAAAATTTCTCTTGTAGTAAGTGAGCTTAAAAACGTTTGTTTTGCTAAAAATTACCTTTTGTGTAAAAATTGGAGTAAATGCGTATATTGAAAAATAGACGCTTCTGTTAGTTTTCAATACACGCATTTTACTCCTCACTTATAGCATAGTTACGAGAAAATTCTTCAACTGCTCAAACAATTAGGCTCGTTGTTCTTTTCAAGAAGACTGAAACCAAGAGATCTTTCTCATTTTACTAGAAGAAAAAAGTTTATTAATTTAATCTGACACAGTTCTCTGAAAGGTATATTAAAGATCATTCTTTAATTGACTTCCGATTAAGTGATAGAGATAGATATACGCTTGTGTGAGAAAAATTTCAGCCAAACTTAAAGACTCAACAAATATCCCATTTTAAAAAAAAATCGAAATTGATTGAGACTCAACACAGAATAATCACTGTGTTTATGTTTTGGTAAATATGTTTTGCATATTTTTAAAGATCATTTTAGTTCGTAGCAATCTTTGCAATTCTATATTTTGCAATAGAGTTTTCGTTCTTGTTATAAACTATGGAACAGTATCAAACAAAAAAAAAAGTCTCCCAAATGCTATTGTGTATGTGTGCGTGAGTGAGCGCACTTTTTTTTTTTTTTGCACCTAGTACCCAAGGGGTCCGAAACTTCTTTCGGAGTGTGGAAGGGGTTTGCAAGGAAGAAAAGGTTGGGAACCGCTGTTCTAATCAATTTCATTAAACCTACAGAATTTCCCTTGAAGGCTCTAGACTGGCTTTAACCGGTGATATCTCCATATTCTTCAGAAAGATTCAAAGAAAATTTCAGCAAGGTTACAGATTTTCAGCGGAAAACAATGCTGGTTTTTCCAAGATATTCTGAATCGTTTCTGCAGCGTACTTAAAACGATAGTTTCACTCTTAAAGTTATCTATCAAAATTAAAACATTCAAAATAACTGAACGCGTCAGGTGGAAAAAAAAAGATATTGTTTTGTCTCTAATGAAAAGTGCCAATTTTTCACATTCGTTAGTTTAGCATGATGCCGATGATTTATCCACACGTTATGCAACCCATTTTCTTTATTTCTGTTTCTGCACCCTCCTCTTCTTTATCAATTCTTGATATAGTAACAAATAAAGTTGGCGGTATTTCTTCCGAAATATACAGATGTATCAGTACAGCGTTTACAGAATTTAAGGGCAGAAAGAGCACATCTAGACGATGGGAAATCAGAGGAGAAAACATGTTTATTATTTTCAATACAGCAAAAATGCTGGTAAGTTTCTGTCTGGTGTGCACGTAAGATGTCGTTACGTAACACCGGAGCATTAGACGTCGGTGCATGCGCACACGCGGTTTTTGTTGCCGCGCTCGCTTTGACGTTATATCTTCAATGCGCCGGAGATATGAGGCATGCATCACAGCCCAGGGTCGTAATTTCGAACATCTTCTTTGATGACGTTGGCTCCTTCATGTTCATTTTTCCTTAGTTTTTTGCTGTACCAAGGATAGTAAACATATTTTCTTCTCTAATTCGTGTCTTGTCTTTTTGGTGATTTGTGTCATCACTACCGCGCCAGGAAAGCGTTTCCGACCGTGCATTGCTGTGTGGTTTCCATTTGTCTAGGTGTACTCTATCTGCCGTGAAAGTCTGTAAACGCTGTACTGATACACCCTGTAGATGTACATTAATGCTATATTTTAAGCTTACCTAATAGCATTTTTAATCTTTATTACATCTATGAATGTAATTTAAAAACGATGAAAACAACGGGTAGCTTCTTTACTGAAGGTCTGCGTCGCGACGCGACGCTTCCAAACTTTTTCAAAACATTTTTACAACGTGAAATTTTTTAGACGTGATGCTTATAGGAATAATACTGTTATTATACACCGGAAAATAAGTGAGAAATCTCGAGAAAATCCAGAACAAAGGATCATTTTAAAAGGTTCTGTTTTTTTTTTTTTTTTTTTGTTTTTTGCTGCGTAATGGTTACAGTCTGTGCTGATTGACTAGAGCGAATAAATCTCTGGATAGTTGCATCTTTGCAAGACAAGGGACGTGCTTGGTTCTTACTTGCATATCTGCCTTAACTTTGGCCATGATTGCATTGATGCTCCTGCAGCTTTCTTATTAAATCAGGAAGATTCTAATCAATTACGTTAAACGTGTACCTAATTTCTCTTGAAGGTTCCAGAGTTGCTTCAACTGGGGAGATTTTCAAACTCTTCTGAAAGATTTACAGATAATTTACGGATGGTTTCCGGTTTGAAGCGGAAAACGTTCCTGGTTTTTTGCAAGATATGTTACTGGCAGACATTGAGCACATTAGCTGCCCATTATTTTCCAGGAACATTTCTGAATCGTTTTCACATTGCTGCATAGATGAACTTAAACAGCAAAACTTCAAACTAGGAACAAAATTTCCAGAGATCTAGATTCCATCATTTAAGATTGATAAGAAAATAAAATACTGAACGTTAGATGCTGTAAATAATCTTTATGATAAGTGTACTGGTGGATATCAGCCAAATATTATTTTTCTTCATCATCGCAATGCCCATTTACGGCGTATTATCTATTACAGAAAATCCCCAGTCATAATATGACGGCTACAAATTTCTTGACCACTTCCATTTTATTACATTTGTAGAAACAAGAGGCTTAACGAGTAGGGTTCTATCGCAATTCGTGAATGCGAAAAGCATAATTTGAATTCATGACGTCTAAATTCAAATGATGATTTAAATTTCTTGCGGGGTGATTTTCTCAGAGGATACACTTCATCACTTTCACTCGTTCTTCTATATCCCAATATGTTTGTGTAATCGCTCAGATCATGTAAGTCCCCCCAATACATGCAGCAATTTTGCAGACGGCGCACAGTGGAGTATTTGACTGAAAATCCTGGCCAAAACTAGTTTGAAATTTTCACTCTTCTGAAGGCGACACCCTTGTGTGCGTTTGTGCTCTGTACGGCGAAGCTATCCCACTTATAGACACAAAACTTAGTATACAAGTTGTCTGAAATGTCTGATGTTACAATTTGAAACTCGATTTTTAAAATTTGAATTAGAAAATGAAATATTTAATATTTTATCCACGGTTTAGACTTTTGCATGTTTACGACCGTAAAAACGATCCTAGTAAACGTAGAAAAAAACCCAATGCATCACTAGATAGGAAAAATAATTTTCTTCAAGATTATGATTTGTTTGATGTTCTAACGTAATTAATCGAATTTCTAAGAATTTACAAAGGGAGGTCACTTTTTCGACTTTTTTCAATTATTCAATCAATGTAAACTAAAATTCTTGCATCCAATATTCTAATAATGTTATGGCTCTGAAACTTTTTAAGGAAATAATATAAACACCTTACCTTCATTTACAGCGAAAACGGTGAAGTTATGTTCTTTCACTGATTTATAATGAATTTTTTTTCAATGAGTTGAAATAAAAATTTTCAATAACTTTCACTCGATCCGAAATAGATGCCACTGTTGGCTCTTTGCCAAAATGCTTAGACAAGTGATAAGTAAACTTGTTCGATGCGAATGGCTGTTTTCCTTTGAAGATATGTAATTAAATGCACTGTTCGGGGGGGGGGGGAAGCAAAAAGCGGTTAAAAAATCCTAGTATTCTGTACAAAACACTAATTTGAAACCAAAAAAATAATCAATTTTATTCTTTTCGTTTGGTTTCAATCATTAAAACCCTGAGTTAATCATGCACAAAAAGAATTAAAGACAAGGGTTTCGGGGTTACAAAGAACCTTTTTTCTATTAAAAAAAAATAAATTAATTAACTAGGATATTATAACTGTAAAAACACTCGAAAATGGATATTCAAGAGCTCTTTGTTTTTGAATTGTATATATTGTACTCGTACCTTGGGTCGATTCTTAGTTTGACATCGCGTGATGTGTCCGCTAAAAATTGTACGAACAAACTTGGAACTTAAATTTTATATAACTTTAATTTCACAATGAGTAGGTAAAATGTCTTAAATATGGATAGCTCGCTAGCGTAGGAACGTTAGGAGACAATTACAATTGTCTCCTAACGCTAGCAAGTGGGGGGGGGGGGGGTATTTTCCCCCTTTTGCTACATATAAGGGGGAAAAGACCCCCTCCCCCGGCACATTATTTTCAGCAATGATCTGGAAAAATATAAATATTTATTTATTTCATCTAAAATCTCAATTTTAAGGAAGAGCAAATTTTCTTAGCGAGATCACAAAATAATTTAATTTATTAACTCATTAACGTACATGAGAAAATTAACATAACTGAACGCAAACACATGTTTTAGGGGTGCAATGAATCTCTTTAGCGATGCATAAGGGTAAGCGTTTCGAAATTAATTGGAGGATTCTCATTCCATAACTTACATCTTTACACATTGATGAAGCGGTTTCTCGTAACCATGAAACTCGTGTCTGAAATTTTATTGTTGTTTGTGCGCTCAAATATGTCGATCTTTTCATTCAGTAGTACTTATGATAACTTTTTTACGAATTTATTAAATCTTTGTTGGTAAATTCAGTTTAAAATCATGACTTGTCACAAAAAGATCGGATTATGAACTTTAAAAAAAAAAATCATTAAAAAAAAGGGCAGTTGTAGGCGGAAGATTTTTTTGCTGAAGTTAGCACTAGAGACTTTGCCAAATACGATGCAACTTTCAAAACAGCCCGACCGAGCCCGACACCCATTTAAAAAGCTTTCTCTACTTATAAATTAAGGCGAAAAGCCTTTAAAAACCTCATGTACCAAGTTTTCTTTATTTTTTTTCACAAAAAGAAAATGAAAATATTTACTTTGATTTATAATTAGCACTAAGCCCTGACATTTCTTTATACCGTAAAATTGGTTTGGTTCAAGTCCATTCATTTAGAAAGCCACAAAAAAATCTACATTGAAACGTAATAATTAAGCTGAAACGTAACAAAAAAGCGAAAATTATTATAGAAATCTCATCTTTCAACGAGGCTATGAGCAATTGTATGTGACTCAAGTTTCCAAAACAGGTGCCGATCGATGCACCAGTTAGTCAACTATCATGGAGTAAATTTTCATAAAAATCAGGTAAATTTTTAATTTTGGACTTTTGGCCAGGATTTTCAGTCAAATACTCCACTGTGCGGCGTGAGAACTTCAGTGTAGAAAAATGTATCCTTACTTTCAGTTTTTATTAAATGTATATTTCTGTGTTTCGTCTTGCGTTAAATTGTTCATTGATACTGAGTGTTACTATGTTCCACAAAATGGAACATAAACAGTACAGCCATCAGATTTATGGTCATGAACTTTACTTAACCACCTAAAAAAGTATTCTACCTAGAAAGCAACGTTAATCAAATTTGAGTAAAAAGTAATGAAATCCTTGCCCAAAAACTTTTTCAAATGAAAATTCAGGATGCACAACTTTACACTATTAATAAACACTGGTATTTTTATTGCAATATTTTAAAGTTAATTTTTTTATTGAAAAATAAATTTTTTTTTAAAGTAGGAATAAAAATACTGTTTTAAAAACACCATTGAAGTTGTTCTGAATAAAATTTATTATTATTATTTTTTAAAAACTCGTATAACTTTTTACGAAAACAATATCCTTTTTTAACCATTTAGCAAAACTTTTTAATTGTCTCAACATCATTCAAAACCGAATAAATAAATAAGTAAGCAAAAACTTAAATGTATGCTCATATGCAGCGACAAAAACTGTTTTCTAAGAAACAAAGAATGTTCTCGAAATTGGATTCGACGAAACGTTTCTTTCACAAGAGACTTAAGCATTTATAAAAATGCTGTTGCAGAAGAGACGAAACAATGTTTTCAAATCTTTCTAAAGATTTTCTTTTATTTCCTCTGGGTTTATGCCTCTCGCCGAGTTTTGTATTGCTCAGTTTTTATTCCCTTCGGATATGAATGAAAAGTCATGATTCCTTCTTTCGCTGTCTAACACGGTTGAAATTCTTTCTTCAAAAGAAATACACTCCCAGAAATTAAGCAGGCTCGAGCATTCGTATGATAGTTCGTTTGCAAAGATTATGCTCCAAAATTATTTTGTGTAAAGAGACTGCCTCTCTAATTTTCAGTAAAATATAGCACTAAAATACCAGTAATTACGCTGACAACTCGGTTATAAACATTACGTTGTGTTTATTGGCTGCGTTTGAAACGAAAGTCTATTTATTTTGTAAAGAACGAACAAATACTTTTTTTTTTATTTTTGCCAAAGATTGCCAATTTTTGAAGTACGATAGCTCTTAAACTATTGGTCGTACAGAGCGCTACTTGAACTTAAATTTTTCAAAATTTAATGTGCTTTAAAACGGATATTCACATTTAGGATCAAAAGTTGGATAGTTAGAAAGGGAAAACTAAAAAAAAAGTCCGAAAATTTCGCAGTTTTTTACGAACTACATAGCCAGCACAGGTTTTTGAAAACTGCAAACTTAGGTTTACACTTCCCTAACTGACCCAAACAACATAGTAAAAAATCAGAACTGCACTTTGAGATTTTCATGTCTAATATGACTAGACTAGTTGTCACTGAATGACAACGCATTTTGCCGTTTTTTTTAAATCAAAAATTAACTGTGGAATGAAAGCACAAATATTTTATACGGATCCTCAAAAAGAAATAGGTATACGTTTTGAAACAGTGCTTGTGGAATATAAAACTGCTATTTAAAATCTTGATGGTTGGAGTTTACGGAAGTATTCTAAAAAACTAAGAAAATGAATTCAAAAAATATATAAATAAATTTATTAAAATTTTGAAACATTTTATGCTAAGGAAAAATACAAACATACATAGGGGATTTTTTGTAGTTTCCCTTTTTGGCAAATATATATTTTGCGTTACAATAAATAATTTGATAGGTAAAAAAGTAATTTGAAAATAATTTCAAATACGTTTTGTGCTTTTAATAGAGCTACCTACGCGGTAGGTGTGAAGGAAAATAAAGGAAAATTCTTTTAATTTTAGATAAATTACTTGACGTTTCAAAAAAAAAAAAAATGCTTAAAAATAAGTAGAACTACATAGGGGATTATTAGTAGTTTCCTCTTCCTGCAAAGATGTATATTTTGCGTTAAAATAAATGAGTTGACAGAAGTTATTTGAAACAATTTCAAATTTAATTTTATACCACAAATAGAGCTACGTGATGGCCGTTAGTATGTAGGGGAAAAAGGCAAGTTCTTTAATTTATAGTTAAACAAACTACTTGACATTACTGAAATAATAATTAAAAAAAAAATGATTAGAAGAAAAAAATAATGTATGAGAAACAAGATCCATACGCTTTATCTGAAATTATTTAGATATTCTCTAAAGATAACGAAATGAAAAGGATTTACCTGTATTTGTTTCCCCCTCACATAATAAGCGCCAAGACTGAGCTCTGATTTCTTTGCTCTTACCCTATCTCAAATATAAGCAGCAGGGTTGCTGAGGGACATCAGATATTTATGATGACTGACTTTTTTCCTTTGTACGCTGAGACATAACAAGGAGGACGTGTCAAGTATGAAAGAATGATGTAGAGTGTTCATAAATGGCCACAATGAGAAGAGAATGGGATTCTGCTGTGAGTTATATGGGGACATCGACGTTGTGCTATTGTGGAAATTGCACTTTCTGAAGTTAAGATTTTCCCGTTGAATCGGAAATACATTTGTTATGACACTAGATTTCAATAGCAAATTTGCTCCCGAAGTATATGTATATGTATCTGTAACCTACACTAAAAAAATTACGAAACGTTACTGGTAATGTCCATGAAACATTTCGGGCTTTCACAGGTTCTTACCTTTTTCCTGTGAAAATCAAGTATCTTTGTGAAAAAATTACTCCAAGTTGCACGAATGCAATTTTCTTATTATTAAGAAAAATATGTTTAGATACCAGTTTAAAAATTAACTGAACGTATTTATTAATTTTGTCGGCTTGTAAGCGACTGCGGCCCAGCCAGATTGAGTTAGCCCTAGAAGAGAGCAAATGCTATGGATTAAGCATCCGTAGCCTTGCAAGTTGCAAATCCGGATTGAGGTCGCTCGCAAAGGGAGCGATTACTGGGCTGATAAAAAAAAAAAAATCCGAAACTGTACTGAGTATTTTCGTGCACCATTTCATGATTTCAATGGTTATTATCCAAGTTGCAAGACTTCTCACTGTTGTGAAAAATATTCTTAGCACCCATTTTAAAGATAAACTGAGCGTATTTATAAAGAGTATCAGCTTCAATTCGGTTATGGCTCGTCCAGGCTGACTAAGCTCCCAAAAGGAGTGAAAAAGTGTATGAACAACGTCGCTTTGCAGGAATTGATGGAGAGTAAAATTCTTGATACTTACCTGCAGTTCTGTCTATACTTTGGCCATCTGTGCAAGTGGATCTTTCTTAACAAATCAGCAAGATATCAAGCATTTATATTATACCTACGTAACTTCTGAAGTTCCAGAGACGCGACTGATTTCTGAATTTTTCAGGAAACTTCCAGGATAATTTCAGGAATGCTACTGAATTTTCGCGGAAAGCGTTCCTGGTTTTTTCAAGATATGTTACTAGCAGAAATTGGGCGCGTCAGCTGCCCATTATTTCACAGGAACGTTTCTGAATCGTTTTTACAGTGTACTGACACACAGTAAAGTTCGTTTCGCTCCAAAAAACAAAACAAAACATTTTAATCAAATGCTAAAAAGGAAACCACACAGTACACGTATTTAGGCCTTCAACACACGAGGCGATTAGTTGAATCAGCTTTTCGAAAAATATGCTAGTCAACTAGTTGACTGACAATTTTAGTTGTCTTTACACGAGGCAACTTAGTTGATTCAACTTTTTTTTTCTAATAAGCCGAATTTATTTGAGCAGTTGCTCCACAACGCTCATAAAACTAAACCGAGTTGCCTCAACTAGTTTACTCGTGTCCAGAGTGAACGCCAAGTTTTAGCAATAGCTTTTTTTTTAAATTGTTATCCTACCATGCTACTGCTTAACGTTTCTTTCGTGGACGAAAGAAATATTTCCAAGAAATATCATCTGTGAGTGTGACTGCGTAGTCTCTTTGCAAAGCTTTTCTTAACGCTTAGTGTCAAGATCGTTTTTTATAAGTTTCAGATTTAATTATAATATTTTAATTAGAGTTTTTGGGAAAAAATATTTTAATTACTGTCTTAGTTTCAGAACGGAGTTTTGATTTTCAAACGAAAACTGACTTGAATATTTCATTTCTAGGCATTAAATTTTTGCACAGGAGTATCTACTCACTTTCTTCTCGAAATATAGTGTTGCATAATTTCATATGCTATGTAAGAAAAATAGCTGGGCAAAGGGAAGTAGTAAACTATTTTCACAGTTTGCAACGTCACTTATCCATCATTTTTTCAAAATTGCTTCAAAACACAAATTTGATTCAAGTCAAAAATAAATAGCTTGCAATATCAAGGTGTAAAATAATGCATACAGATGTATAAAGAATAATTTATAAGATTTGACACAAAAATTGTATAAGTTAGTGATTTATCAAAAATCATTTTTGTTATCATTAAATAATTAAATTTTGCAATTAACACTACAATTATAAATTGATACCTCATAGACTATTACCTAAATAAATACTGCCCTGGACAGAAGTAACACTGGACAGTACGTTAACCTATTTCGTTAATATTAGACATGTTTCGAATTTTAATGTTAAATACAATATTTTATTCTTTTTAGTCTAAATGTGTTTTAGAAATAGAATAATGGTACCATCACGAAATTTCACCCCTTTTTCATCTAAATGCTTCATACCAAAAGGAAAAAATCTATATACGAGTCTAAAACTTAACACATTTGGCACTAAAAATTAGGCCTTGTTCTACTCTAGGATTTCTTTGTGTGCTAATTTAATTAGAACCATTTAAATATTAAAGGTTTGCGAAACTAATTCCTATTTCACAACATACAAGTTACTCGCGATAAAGATCCTGATATGTGTCTGTACTTAGCCCCGTTTTCGATTATTGGCACAGATGAAGATAAAAATTCTAAGAAGGCAATGATAGTGGAGAAATTTCATGCTTGCTCGAGAAAAGCCTTGATTCAAAATTTTTAATATGATTACTATTAATATTACTCTTTTAAAGCAAAAAAATTTGTAAGTACTGTCCAACCACGGATTGTATGGAATTTTCAAACGTCCAGATAAGACGAATCTATCTGAATGAGGTGGAAAAAAAATTGATGCGCGAATTCTGCTCATTTGAATGAGGCTCTGCTTCTGCAAAAGCTGAATCGCTAAAAAATAATAGATTCGTCCATTTACGGCTGTAAAACGGATGTTTGTCTTTCCATACAATCCGTGGTCAGACAGTATGGGTTTTATATTTAAACATTTGATCGAGAAATTACATGAAATTTGCGGTTTTCTATCCTAACAGAAATAATAATTTCATTTTAGAATTGAATTTTTTAGCGTTAAGTTGTACCTTAAGATTAAACAAATCATTTAGTGAAATCTCGAAGTCTCTAAGTGGTCTATTTGCTAAGATAGAAGTAAAAGCAGGCCTCAGATTTTTCAGTGACAATCAGGCCAAGTATAATAAAAGTGCTTAATAACATTTTGTTACAAAATAACATAAAACTGCTATACTATACCGTTTGCAATTATGCTCTCTGGCTATGGGGCGATTATTCATTGCTTTAAACATAGAATTGTTTACAAGACTTATCAAAATTCTTTCTCCCATCCTTCAATCACAGAGAATTGGTCTACTCTTTTCAGTTTAAAACACGTGTGGAATTCAAATCCTTTATTTTTAACAATCTAGCTAGAATGGGTTCAGGATGAATCTCCACCGCTCCTCTAGTACGCAATATTTGTTCGATACCATACTTTATTGTACAATCTGTTCAGGAACTACAAACGTTTATCTTTATCTTCTTCACTAATAATAAAGCTCAGAGTTTGTCTGGATATCTGGATTTCTGTCGGGATATCTCTCTGTGACGCGCTTAGCGCCTAAACCGTTCGGTCGATTTTCATGAAATTTGGTACAAAATTAGTTCGTTGAATGGGGTGTGCACCTCGAAACGAGTTTTTGAAAATTTAATACTGTTCATTCTCTGTTCTAATTTTAAGAGCATTTTAAAAAGCAAAATCTCATGACATGGACGATCAAATTATTATAACGTGGACTCGCACATTACCATAACGTGGAAGAGCAAACGACCGTATCGAATTGGCGAGAAATTCATCATGCATTATTTGTAAATATACTCGTGTACCAAATGACCTTTTAATTTTCTACTACGGGCAAAGCCGTGCGGGCACCACAAGTTGAAAATAAAAAGCAAATGTTTGGCACTCGTTTTCTTACGATCTTTTGATTTCATAAATTTAAATAACTTATATGAAGATAGATTTGTTTGCGAAAGTCTACAAATTTGTACCGGATAAACTACGGCCGGAGTAGCGCTGATCTACTTTACCTTGAAAGGAACAATAGTTTTTAAAGTGTTCATCAAACTCAGAACCTTCCTCACTTGGAGTCATAATTTGCGTATTAGACCCATTGAGAAGGAATAGATGGAGAGAGTGCAACCCTCCTATCCCGATACGGCAACAGTACCATGCGACCTGGGGAGCAATTTCGAGTTGACCGTAACCGCTGAAGAAGTTTTCATTAGCTGAAGCCATGTATGATAACAACCTTTAACTGTAGAAGGGAAAAATTAGATTTATAGTAATAGTGCAGTATTCTAGCATTGTAAACTGTGAGGAAAAAGCCGCACCAGCAGGTCCAGTAACTTTTCCCTAGCGTGTACGAATGTTTTTTTACTTCTAAATAAAGAAAAAATAACATGTATATGCATTCAACGAGTACATATTCCACAGTTGCCTATAATTTTTAAATTTTTGTACTTATTTTACTTATAAAAGTTATAAAACATTGCATATCTTGAGTGCAAATAACATTTTAGTTCCATAAAAACACTTTTTACTTAACTAGTAATTATTTTAACGGCTCTTAAGCATTTTGTGTACATTTGCTTTGTTGGCGAGTATCTTCTCGCCAAGCTCCTGTGAACAGCAGATGCGCAAGAATAAAGATTTGCTATTTTTATGTTTCCAATTTAAATACTAGTATGCCTGCGTATGAAATGTTTTGAAATCATTTCAAAACATTGATTACAGTACATATGAATCCATAAATTTTCAGTCAATAACATAACACTTTAAACTATTTGTACATGCCGGTCAATTCAGGGAATAAACATCAAAATGCATGAAAAATGCAATTACATTATATTTTAAAATCCGGAAAGAAGTGGAGAGAGGGAATTTGAATGATGGGCCTGTATTTGTATCCGGTATTTATTTATTATTATGCGGTAAAGGAGTTGGAGCCAGAGTTGCTCTGATTTGTAGCCCCGACTTCATAATAAGCGCCGTCGCGCCGTTGACAAATATTTAATGCCAAAAGAGCGATTGCGTGCCAGAACGCGACAACTTCCCAGCCAAACAAGTCACCTGACCTGGGAAACATTGGGTCCCAAGCTTATTTCACTGAGACATTTGCTATGGCTCCCTCCATTAGTATTCCTTCTCAATGATTAGACCCTCTTGCATTATTGCAAAAGGGACTTTCCTGAATTTTTTTAAAATAAGGAACATGACTCTACTTCGGATTTCTTTTTCTCGTTCATATACAGGCAAAAGTAATAAACGTGACTGGTAGTTAAAAATTCAAGCGATATAGCGTAGACTGACCAGTGAATGAACACTTAAACAGAATTTCATGTTATAAAAAATAATAGTAATTTTAAATACAATACTATTCAGATCGCGATAGTTAAAACATTTTGACTGAACTATATAAATATAAAAAAAAAAAACAGCCATTGGACTGCCGACAGAAGTGAAAACTTAAAAAATACAAAAGGAATTCGGTATGTTTGTACGTGCGCGGAAGTATGTGTGTGGTGCGTGTTTAATTTTCCTTTAAAATTAATTGTAGTTTCATAAATTAACGTCCTATAGTTTGTAGATTCAAAATACCAGCTAGTCTAGTTTTCAAGTTTATCAGCAATGCGAGCATCAAATATATACATTTTGGTTGGTCTATTTCAGTTCGTTTATAAAATAAATACTGATGCAAATATAGGAAATATTAGAATATAAATTCCTAGTTTGTGTTATTCAGTTTTCCATGCCTTAAAATAATAAACAATGCACATACTGAACTTTCCACTCAATCAATGTACTGCATCAACCCTCTTTAGCTGACTTGCCGGAGACAACCGATATGCCGTGAGATTGACCGGCATGCCAGAAAATTCGAATTTTGAGGCATGCAAGGCAGTTCAAAGTTCATTTCAGAAAAATAAAATCTGATTTAAATTTTAAAAAATGTGACATAAATTTAAAAAAAAATTCAATTTGTTTATTTTTACAAAATCATATATATTATTCATATTCAATACCATGATGTTTTTACTCCCTAATCATCATCATTATTATTTTTATATTACAAACTGATACTATAGGTTTATGGTAACCAAAATAGGAAATAAGGCTAAGATTGCAACCATTGGACATCGGTGAATTAAATTATCCATTCCAAAATTCAGTCAATGGTTGATTTTTATCATCTGCAAAGTTGATGCTGAAATCCCCACTCAAAATCATTGGCAAATCATCAAAGCTGCTCCCAATTTTATCTATAAGCAATGCAAGAAGTGTCTTTAGAATAAATAAATACGTTTTCATACAGAAACTCTCGTACTGAGCTTGAAGACTTATCCGATGAAATATAAACCGCAACCATAGCAATTAGTTGTCTATTTTCAGAGTGGCAACGGTAAACATAATGTCTCACCGATATCAGAAACATAGTTTTTTCTCATCTCAAAAAATACCCGGCGCCTAAAGAAGTTTTTACTTCAGAAATATTATATGACGTTGAGGATCAAACTCACGACGGGCAGCTTATTCGATTCTTGAGACTGACGCGCTGTTAATCGTAACACTAACCCTCGTAATCTTATGGAAAAAAATCGCAGGTAAAGCAGCAGAGAGAAGCCGCGCATGCGCTGTGCTCCAGGTGTCGGTAAGGTGACGGTTTTTCAGTGTCGTGAAATAAATGGTTTTTCCACACCTCAAAAGTGCTCAACGTGCCTAAAGAAGTTTTCACTTCAAAATGAAGAAGATGATGATGATTTGCGCTGCATAATCAATTCGTTGCTCTGATATGCATTTCTAAATACTGTTTGCTTCACCTTTTCTTTTAGAATGTTTTCATCTATAGGTGACGCTTATCTTCCTAGTCTCTTTAAACCACAATCCAAGAGCAGTTTCCACTTTCATAACGCATGCATTTTGCTTAGACATTACTTTGCGAGTTTCAATATAGAAGCTAAGTTCCAAACTTTCACGATTTACCTTTTCTTGATTTTAGATTGAACATGTGGAACATTCATTTATACAAAATTGTCGTGCTACCTTCGTCACACTTTTAGTCGTTCAAGCACATCGAGAATCTTTACATTTTCTTAACTTTCATATTTTGAATGAATGAAATAAATGAATAATAGTATAGTAATTAATTATTCAATAGCATTAGGTAATATAACTAAAATGAAAAACTAAACAAAAAGCCGACTGAGTCGTGACTGTAAAATCAAGAGGGAAAGATGAAAATCCTTTTAAAAGCCTTATACTACTAAAAATCAAATTTGATTTGTTAACAAATAGAAACTGGCATCAGGTAAAAATTTTAAATCATTGCGTTTAATTTCCTTGTCGGCCAAGAAAGAATTCGGTGATCAATCGTGCGAATAAAGGCTTATCTGTTATTAAAATCAGCTATAAAAAAACGTTATAATTCCAATTCTATATAACATGAAAGTTCCAAACACATTCTATCAGAAGTGGAAAAAATCTCTTTATTTTGGTATTAAATTTTAAATTTCTTAAATATGTTTTCATTGCAAAAATCACGAAAAACTTTTTAGAGGTTTTTAACTAATATTTTCGTTAACCAATGTCATCCGAAGACGCAACCTAGGTAAGAACACTCTCGATCAACTCTCCTTTGGAAGAAATTTTTTTTTTTCGAAATCGGTCCATCCATTTAGGCGTTAGAGTGACGCACACACACACACACACACACACATCTCAAACGTATAACCCCCTTCCTTTGTACGTCGGCGGTTAAAAATGCGGAGTGGTAAATTTTATACACTAACAAAGCGATGTTTAGACTACTTCGGTGTTAGAACTTCTGCTGTCAGTGATGCTAAAAGAATGAAAGTCCATTCACGAAACCAACTTTCAGTAGCCAATAACAAAGCCAATAGCTACGCACAATGATTCTCTCCTAAAAATGTTTGTGTGCTTCGGTTCGTATGTTTGTGCTGCTGTCGCGTCATAGCCATTTCGCGTAAGTCGAATCGCGTTGTAACGCGATCCGACTGTATTTCTTAAAACTGATAAGTACCTGTTTTAGTAATAGAGTAGCTAATTGGAAACTACAGTTTTTATACATTATTCACCCCTATCTATTACCTACTTGCGACTTTTTATTCATAGTAAAAAAAACAAAAAAAAAACCGAGCTGATGTGTGCATCACATGACTTCCTTTTACTTCAATTTAATGATAATAGTGCCTCGGAGCAAGCAAAAAAGCACTTTAAATATTTTTACCTCAAGTTTGTTGCGAACCGAAGCAAAGAAAACGTTTTATACAGATAAAGTTTTCCAACTCTCTAAATACGGCCAAATGAAAACCAGATTTAAAAAAAAAAGTGCAAAATTTATCCCCAAGTTGGTGACAAAAACTTGGCGACCAATAGCTTGGCGATATATTGCTAAGTGTTTGCAAAAATTGCACTTGAGTTTGCATTGAAATTAACAATGATTTTGCACCAAAAAGGTGTAAAAAATCCCCTTTCGGACATCCAAATGCAACCAAAAGAGGAAGTGCACAACTAGACCCCACTAGGAGTCTACGTACCAAATTTCAACTTTCTAGGACATACCGTTTTTGAGTTATACGAGATACATACGCACATACATACGTACTTGCGGACGTCACGAGAAAATTCGTGGTAATTAACTCGGGGATCGTCAAAATGGATACTTTGGGTGTCTATACGTTCTTAGGCATATATTCACGTGTGGTCGGATTGAAAAAAAAAAAATCTCAATATTCATTCGGCGGCGAGCAAAATGGAAATTAAGGCCGATACTTGAGTGAAATTTTTTTCGTGAATATAATACTTCCTTTTTTGTAGAAGGAAGACGAAAAAAAAAAAAAGCCTTAGATCATAATACCGTAGCACATTACAACGCATTTTATTCGCACTTTTTCCTTCCATCTGAAAATTTTAAAGATTTCAAAAAAACTTGAAATATTTTACCCAGAGAAGTGCGAAACAACGCTAGAAAGAAAGTAATTGCATGCACACTTTTTTTTCCAATTTATTTTCTATCTCAATTTCCATGGTAATATCTTAGAATACATTATTCTACTTCCCGCCTTTTATAATATTTTGTTTTAATAACATATCATTCTAATGTTGTTTCTTCGAAAAAACATCTTTAAAGCTTTGGTATCCTATGAAATCCGACACTATTGATAAAATATTTAAAAAAAGGATTACAATGAAGAAAGCAAAAAATATTGTTCATATTTATAAAAAATGGATCATTAAATGCTAGATGTCTGTGCATTCTAGAATATGTAGGTTCCTAAGTCTTGCTTTTATTAATTATTTTATTAAAAAAAAACTATTCTGAGTTTTTAAATATCTCGCTTTAACAACTAAGTTATCTTATAAACAATTTTACTATTTTAAACTGCAAGTACAATGTTAAAATTTCAACATTACCTCCATCATCAAATCAGATTTTTTTTCTTAGATTTTGCCTTGGGTAATCAAGATTTAAGTAAAGAATAAAATAAATTACAAAAAAATGCATTTGAAAAACTTACTAGCAATAAATTTATCAAATTACTATTCGCAACTCCAGAGCTCGAATACGCAACCTTGCGGTGATTAACAATACTACCAAAAAAGGTAAAACATTCCGTTCTACGTGTTTTCATTGGAGAAAATTACAGGCTTCAGAGAGTTTATGGTGTAATGTAATTTCAGAGGAATCGAAAAGAAAATTTCCCTCAAGCAGGATGAAATATTTCTGTCATTCATTAAGCTACAAAGCAAGTTATAGGTTTATTTGTTTTACTTTTTTCATCCGCCATTAGACAGTGGCTGCATCGCCCCCTATAGTTTGTTGGAGCTGCGAAATAAAAAAATTATAAAGAAGTGTTAGAATAGAGTTAGAAAGAGTTGACCATAAAGAGGTTTTAATCTACTATTTTCATTTTCTCAACTGTTCATTCGGAAAGTACTCATTGAACACTTCACTCCAACTTTATTTTTAAGTGACTAATTTTAACGTTTCGAGGGAAAAAGGAAGAATGCAATTCTCTTGAAAGTGATCTTTGTGGAACCCAGGGGTCTGCAGAACTCAATTTTACTCTGCTGTTTTACAGAATTCAAAAGTCATCGAACATTTCATTCAATCAAATGTTCATTCGAATGTTCATTCGTGATCAAACGTTCATTCGAACGTCTTTGAGGTGTGCTGAGCCCATTTCGACCATTTTTACTTTCTTCTGTTTCAGAAAGCATTGGATTCGTGCAAATTTTTGATATTTGATTTTATTCGAACGTTTTGAGGTGTGCTGACTCCATTTCGACAATTTTTGGAAAATGTCTGTATGTGTGTGTGTTTTCCTTTTGGCGGAGTTTCGATGCACTCACTGCCATTCAATAACCATTTTACAGGGTGTCCTGAAAAAGACTGTCTGTTTTCAAAAATTTATAACAGGAAAATGGTCAACGATAAAAAAACATTTTTGCAGAAAATTCATGTGATGGCCCTTAAATCCCCCCCCCCCCCCTGAGTACCAAGTGTTAGTTTAAGATTTGATTTTTTTAACAGATGGCGCTTCAGATAATAAGCACGTAAGCTGAAAAGGAAGACTTAAAATTCACCAATATTTAATTGGATTCGTGCAAATTTTCGAATTTCGAATTTTGACGGATTCAAACGCTTTGAGGTGTACTGAGTCCATTTTGACCACTTTTACTGTCTTCTATATCTAATATATAGAATAAAGTATTGGATTCGTGCCATTTTTCCATTCGAATCCATTTCGACCATTTTTGGAAAATTGTGTGTGTGACCAGTTTTTTGTGGCGGCTCTACAGCAAAAATTACCTCATGAAATCGAACGAAATGAGGTACACATATATGCCCCAATATGAACCTGGTCCCATTGGTTTTTGGCGCGAATTCCTTGAAGATGGGTGGAGCAATGGGACGTTTCTTGAATTATGCGTGCCTGCTATTACTCGGGAAATAACTGGCGGAATCAAGCAAAATTTGGTCCATATATGTTCTCTAACAGGAACAGGTACTGATTCAATTTTGGTGTCAATAGCTCAAACGGGGGTTGAATTATAGAACCTTTTTTGTCGTCAATTGTGATTGCTATATCTCAAGAAATCGGGATCAAACATAATAATCAAGCGGGATCAAACATAAATGAATCTACAAGTAGCCCTTAGAGGGTATAAGAGTTGATTTTATTTTTGCGTCAACAGCTTAAAAGGGGGTGGCGCAATCGAACGTTCTTTTTACTTTCTTCTATATCTAATATATAGAAGAAAGTATTGGATTCGTGCAAATTTTCGAATTTCGAATTTTGACGGATTCGAACGTTTTGAGGTGTGCTGAGTCCATTTCGACTATTTTTAGAAAATGTCTGTCTGTCTGTGTGTATGTGTGTGTATGTGTGTCACGTCTGTGTGTGACCAGTTTTTTGTGGCCGCTCTACAGCAAAAACTACCGCATGAAATCGAACGAAATTTGGTACACATATGTGCCCCTATGTGAACTTGTGCCCATTGGTTTTTGGCGCGAATTCCTCCAAGGGGGGTGGAGCAATGGGACGTTTTTTGAGTTACGCGGGCTTGCTATTCCTCAGAAAGTAACGGGCGGAATCAAACAAAATTTGGTCCACATGTTGCCTCTAACAGGAGCAGGTGCTGAATTAATTTTGGTGTCAATAGCGCAAACGGGGGTTGAGTTATATAACGTTTTTTGTCGTCAATTGTGACTGCTGTATCTCAAGAAATAACGAACGGAATCAAACAAAGTTTTTTCGACAAGTAGCCCTTAGTGGGTATAAGAGCTGATTTTATTTTGGTGTCAACAGCTAAAAAGGGGTTGGCGCAATCGAACGTACTCTTTTTCCATTGTGAGTACCCTTTCTCAAGAAGTAATGCTACGTTTTGGATGAAATTTGGCATAAATGTGAATCCATATGTAAACAGGCTTTGGTTCAATTTTGACGCCAATCGCTCCAAGAGGTGTTGATTTTTTTTTTTTTTTTTTTTTTTTGCGAATAAAAATAGCTTTATTAATGCAACAATAAGAAAGATAAATCTTAATAGAATGTCGTCTGCGTATTTCTCGTAATTTTAATTGTATGGAAATGATCGGAAATATTATCTCAATGATATAAAATTTTTAAATGTTGCCATCTTATGTTTGTTAACAAATAAAATATTGGTAATTAATTCAAGCAAGGCTTTTAAAAAAACTTTCAATTTTCGCTCTTTGCTTTGATTTTGCGATAATTCAGACATTGGGATAGTCGTTAAGTTTTTGCATGTGTAATTTTGTTTTTGTTGGGAATATTGCTTCCTCGTCAAGCATAGAGAGGGATCAGAATTATAAGAAAGATATAGAAGAAAGTTTCGTGATGGCCACAACATAGTAGTTGGAAAATATCTGTGTGTGTGTGTGTGTGTGCGTGCGTGTGTGTGTGTGTGTGTGTGTGTGCGTGCGTGTGTGTGTGTGTCACGTATGTGTGTGACCAGTTTTTTGCGGCCGCTCTACAGCAAAAACTACCGCATGAAATCGAAAAAAATTTGGTACACATATCGGCCCTTATGTGAACTCGTGCCCATTGACTTTTGGCGCGAATTCCTCCAAAGGGGATGGAACAACGGGATGTTTCATGAGTTTTTCCGTGCCTGCTATTACCCAGGAAGTAACTGGTGGAATCAAACAAAATTTCGTCCGTATGTCGCCCCTAACAGGTACAGGTGCTGATTCAATTTCGGTGTCATTAGCTCAAACGGTGGTTGAGCTATAGAACGTTTTTTATCGTCAATTGTGACTGCTGTATCTCAAGAATTACTGAACGGAATCAAAAATTTATCGACATGTAGCCCTTAAAGAGTATAAGAGTTTATTTTATTTTGGCGTCAGCAACTGAAAAGGAGGAGGCGCAATCGAAAAATCTTTTTTTTCCATTGTGAGTGCCATATCTCAAGAAGTAATGCTACGTTCTAGATGAAATTTAAAAAAAGTGAATCTATGTGGAAATATGCGTTGTTCAACTTTGGCGCCAATTGCTCCATGGGGGGGGGGGGGGGGGGGGGGGGGGGGGGGGGGGGGGGGCTGAATTTTCGTGAATAAAAATAGCTTTATCAGTGCAGCAATAAGAGAGATAAATCGTAATAGACTATCTTTTAACTGTTGCCATCTTGTGTTTGTTAACAAATAAATTTTTGTAATTATTTTAAGCAAGGATTTTAAAATATATTTTCAATTTTCATTCTTTGCTTTGGGGCTTTGGACATAAATCGAGAACTGGGATGGTCGTCAAGTTTTGGCGTGTGTAATTTTGTTTTTGTTGTGAATATTGCTTCCTCGTCAAGCATGAGAAGGGATCAGAATTATAAGAAAGATATAGAAGAAAGTTTCTTGATGGCCACAACATGCTAGTTTTTTTTTTTTTTTTTCCGATTCCGAAATATGATTGTAGCTGACCGTAGACATTTTGAAAATATTTTTAAGTAATTTTGTTCATTAACATTTTTTTTTTTCGAAAATTAATTATCTAATTTCCTATTTTTGATTGAAATGCTTAATATCTGCTGCGCCATCTATTGGAAAATTTTTGAATTAAAGCAACTCTGGGAATTAAAAAATTACAACACGCCATATTAATTTTTGCAACAATTATTTTTTTATCATTCCCCGTTTTCCAGCTATAATTTTTCGACAAAAGTTTACTTCAGGACACCCGGTACTTACCTATGTTCATGGAAAACTGGAAGTATTCTTAAAGATACGAAACCCCTCTCACACAGTGTAAGAGAGGCTGACATGAAATAGCTCTCAATGACTACAACAGACACATGCATTTATTTTATATATATAAATATCAAATAAAAAAATTACTGGTAGAAAAGAAAGTGATTATTATACACTGCTCAAAACAATTAAGGGATATTGAAGTTTTCGGTTGATTTTGTATCTGGAGAATTTTATGAATGATTGATACATTATTGACAGACGTAGTAAACTACGTGAGATGAAAATTACATTTGTGCGGCAGAAAAAAATACTTTTTTAAAACTTTTGGGTACAAAAGGGAAAAGACGCACTTTGTGCGTATGAGAAAAGCGAGTAAAAATCGCGGTTTCCTTAAAAGAAAATCGCTTCTAGTAGGGGGTTGGTAACCCCGGAATGGCCAGCAATGTAACTCACCTCTTAGGGATGGAATTAATGAGGCTATTAATGAGGGGCTGGGGTATTCTGCCCCACTCCTCCTGAAGAGTGCTTTAAAAATTTTGGAGAGATTGCGGAGGTGGTAGGCGTCCAGAAACGCATTGCCTGGAATGTCCCAAACATGCTCTATTTTGTTCTTATCTAGACAACACGCTGGCCATTCTATTCGTATGATTCTTTCCGCCAAAAGAAAATCTTTTATCCAGTTAGAACGATGTAGTCTGCAATTGTCGTCCATTAACATGAAATCACCTCCCATTGCTGCAGGGTAAGGGATTGCAGTAGATCTTAGGATCACATCCCTACTTTGACGACCGGTCAGAGTTCCATTCGGAATGACATGCAGATCGGTACGCCCATCAATGGAGATGCCAGCATGCACCATCGCATCATCACCACCAAATTTGACACTTTCATGCAGGAACGCTGAATTGTTTCTGATGCCACTCACCCTCCAGATGGAAATACGCCATTATCAGGATAAAGACAAGAACGGGGTTAGTCAGAGAAAAGAATTGCTCCATTCATTTCTTCTGCAACTCACATGTTCTGTTACTCACTCCTTGTAGCGCGACGGTTCTCATAGCTAATGTGACACACACCATTGGCCGACGAGCATGCAGACTTACAGCGTGAAGGTGAATTTGGGCAGTTTGTGTCAAAATTGTGGTGCCAGTACCCGAGCGAAGGTGTCGTTTTAGTGGAGTGGCATTCATACTTCGGTGCCTCCGAACTGTTAAAGTTAAATAACGGTCTTCACTGAGCGTTGTTGGCCGTCTGCGACCTTGCCCTGATCTTTATTCAGCATTTCCGGTCTCTTTAAACGTTTCCATATCGTAGAAATAACACTTTGCAAAACTCCAATAGCTTCTGCTGCCATGGCTTGTTTTTGGCTACCCTCTAGCCTGCCAACCTCTTTAGAAGTTTCTGATTTCGTTAATGAGCTCGTTGAGGCATCGCATTCATCGATACAACGCGCTTACTGAATGTCGATCATTCTTTTTTGCTTTGTCTTACAATAAGTTAAGAGCGAAATCTCATTCGACGCCACTAAAACGTCGTTTTCGACGTTAAACTCAAAATTTGCATACTGGGATGCTTGAAATTAAGAAAAATTTTCATTTGTAACTTCTTTCTTCGATTCTATGCAAAAAAATATGTGCTAATGCCTTTTTTTGTACAAAGACTTACATTATCCTTTTATTGTTTTTAGCAGTGTAAATAGAATGAAACAGTGATTAGAAGAATTACCACTCTTTAACTGTCTGTTGGCTTGTAAGTTAGCTTTTGTTATACTGAAATATTTATTATGAAACCGCAATAGAATATAAATACAAATACAAATGTAACGACCAGCAACAGGCCCTTGGCCCAGCTAAGCTGGTCCTAGTCAATTTATTAGTCCTCAATGAAGATGAATGGCCCTCTTAAAGCTTTCCACCCCCTTGCTCATTACCACCTCTTCCGCTAAGCTGTTCCAAGTCCTTCTAAAGTAGTAGTTTTTCCTTATTTCCAGGTTAGCCTTAGATTTGAATAGCTTAAAACAATGATCCCTCGTCCTGCTTTCGGTGCAAAATATTTATCCATTAACACCATTTATTTTGATAAATTTAAACAACTGAATCATGATCCCTCTGATCCTCCTTTGCTCCAGGCTATACATATTAAGCCTATTAAGTCTAGTATCATAATCTAAATCTGAAACTCCACTTACTAGTTTAGTTACCCTTCTTTGAACCCTTTCCAATACACAAGTATCCTTCCTCAGAAAAGGCAACCCAAACCGAACAGCACAATACAAATGGGGTCTTACTAAACTCCTATATAGAAGCAGAAGAACCTTCTTAGATTTGTTTGAAATAGATCTAATGATAAACCCAAGCATTCTGTTGTCTTTGTTACTTGCAATGCAGACCTGTTGACTAAATTTAATATCTTGATTTTTTACGCAGTCCATGGACTGATTCTCCT
This sequence comes from Uloborus diversus, assembly GCF_026930045.1. Lineage (NCBI taxonomy): Eukaryota > Metazoa > Arthropoda > Arachnida > Araneae > Uloboridae > Uloborus > Uloborus diversus. Next base: position 49,585,746 of record NC_072738.1, on the reverse strand, counting down.
CCTTTTGGAGACTAAGCAGTCTAGACGAGCCGCAATCGCAATGAAGCCGATATACTTTATAAATATGTTCAGTTAATCTTAAAACTGGGAGCTAAAAATATTTTTCACTGCAAGCGAGAAGTCGAACTTCTAGCAATTCAGGAATTTTTTTAACGAAGATACATGATTTTTCCAGGAAGTGCATAAAAACCATCGAAATAACGAAACGTTACACGGAAATAACCAGTAACGTTTCAAAATTTTTTTACAGTAAATATGCGGTACCTTATCAAAACTTTTTAAAAATCAATTCAAACAACATCCACACACTTTTTGTTATCTAAAGCCAATGTAACCTTGTTATTAGATATGCAATAATTTAGAAGCACACGATTTACCTTTCCTCAAACCATACTGCAAACTAGTCAACAGACTATTAGTCTCTAAGAAATTCATAATCTTAATTTTGATCAAAGTTTCAAAAATCTTACAAATCACTGAAGTCAGACTTACAGGTCTATAACTGCCTGCTTTACCTTCAAACCCTTTCGTGAAGAGCGGCGTAATATTAGCCAGCTTCCAGTCCTCTGGCACTGTTCCTGAGTTATAGGAAGCATTGAAAATACTTGAAATAACATTCACTAATTCCACTGCGAATTCAATTAAAATGTTTGGATAAATACTATCTGGTCCTGGAGCTTTAGTTGCTTTAATTTTTTTCAAATGAAATAGAAACTCCTCTCTGAAAAATACAAGTGTCAACTGTTGAGATACAATTATCGTTAAACACACTGGAACAAAAGTTATTAAGAACATTTGCAATATCCTTATCGTTTTGAATTAAATTTCCATGCTCATCAATTAATAGTCCAATTTGACCACATCGTGTTTTCCCAGAATTAGCGAAAGCAAAAAATCTTTTAGGATTTCTGTCAATATTATCTGATAGCCTTTGCTCCAATTCTCTTTTCTGAATCCGTGCGAAGTACTTAAAACTACGTCTTGCCTTACAATACTGGAGCCTGTCAGCACTCTGACCAGTTTCTTTAATTTGACGGAAAGCAGCTTGCTTATAGTTTAGAGCTTCTTTTATCTCTCTAGAGAACCGCATGGGCCAATATTTAGTACTAACTTCTTTTCTCCTAAATGGAACATAATCCCCAAAGGTTTTTGCTAGTTTTTCCTTAAATTTCGTCTACTGCAGATCTACGTTGCTATTTTCTAATCCTGACGAAAATGCCTCTTTTAAGATCTGCTTAAGTGCGACAAAATCAGTGTTTCTGAAACTGGGCACAAACCTAAAATTTTAATCTTTGAACGCTTCAAATTTAGTCCAGAACCTAATACTGTTATAATAGCTATCTCCAAAATTTTCCCCTACACACAACCCCCGAACAGAATTTCTTACGTCACAGAAAATTAGATCCAAAATCGCATCCTCTCGAGTTCCCTGAGTTACAACTTGATCTAAGAAACATTCATCAATTAATGTTAAAAATTTCTCCTCTCTGCCATTTCCGGGGTACAAAATTATTTCAATCAATGCCTGGAAAATTGAATACCCCCATTATAATGACGGATCCCTTATTAGACATGTAACAAGTAATACAATACATGTGTTCACCTTGTCGCTGGCTCAAATTAGGTGGCCTATAAATGTTTCCACGGCGCAATTTTTTGCCCTTATTGCTCATCAACTCCAGTCAAACCACATCAATATCAGTAGGTTTATCATTTATGACCAATTCACTGCAGATGAAAGTGTCTCTAACATAAAATAAAACCGCACCACCTCTTTTGCCCACTCTATCTCGCACCCTGCAACGCAAGCAAATTCGGCGGCTGTATCAAAGTCGGTAGCCCATGCCTCCATAATTCCTATAACATCCAACTTCTCATGTATAAATACGCTTTTCAATACTTCCACATTGTTCCTAATACTGCGAGCATTGTCATAGAAAACTTTAAGCATATCCAAATTGCTTTAATTTTACACCCTGAAATTTCTTAAATCACAATTCTTAAAATTACTACTCTTACTGGAGACTCTATTTCTATTTCTAGTAATATCTAAATAATTAACATCCTCTCGATACCTGATGCTTGAACTATGCCCATCATTCAAACTTAGTTTTTTGACTCCGAAGACCCTAAAATTAAACCATTAACCCTGTAGAGCTCAGATGCAATCCATCCCAAGCAATCCGTTTAGAATTTTAACGTTGTGTTATGTATTCTTAGCAGATTTAGGTTAGATGACGATGTTGTTCTTCAGTTACTTTTGCATGTCATTGGCACAATCACGGGGAAAAAAAACAGAAAGAGAAGTGTTATCCGATATGGGTTTAAGTTTTCTTTAAAACTACGTTAGTAACATTTTATAAGGGGCCATACACAAAGCAAATTAAATACAAACTCTGAATTTTAGAATGGGAACCCGAATGTTTAACTACTTAAATGAGTTGATTAGACCGAAAGTAGCTGGAGAGGGTACAAAATTGCATTGCATTCCGACGAGTGGAGCGAAGGATATTTGCGATAAACGGTTCACGGATCGCCACCGCATTTAAAATGGTACTTTCAAGGACAAAGTTTACAGATCAATGCAACCGAGTTTGCTAACTTCCAAATTTTTTTTTCAGAGGAAATAACGAAATGTTCTATCAAAAGACACCAACTTGGAAAACCTGATATTACTGTTACAGATTCAAACGAGCTGATGTGTGTATTACATGACTTCCATTTAGTCCAATTTAATGATAATAGTGAATCGGAGTAAGCAAAGAAACACTTTAAATGTGTTTCTTTGACCCCAATCTTTGTGGATCCCAAGTTTGCTGCGAATCGAAGCCAAGAAACAGATTATTTAATTATTTTATATTATTTGAATTATTTTATGCAGATAACTCTTCCCAATATTGGCAGTTTAATGTGATTCAATTGTTAACTCTCTAAATATGGCCAAATTGAAACCAAATTTTTAAAAAAACGCCAAATTTGCCGCCAAGTTGGGGACAAAACTTGTCGACAAAAAGCTAGGCGATTTATTTCCAAGTTTTTGCAAAATTATGTCAGCACTTGAGTTTGCATTGAAATTAGCTCTGATTTTACCCCAAGAAGGTGTCAAAGACCCCCTTAGAAACATCTGAGTGCAACCAAAAGGAAAGGTGCACAACTAGACACCACTAGAAGTCTACGTACCAAATTGCAACTTTCTAGGAAATACCGTTTTTGAGTTATGCGAGATACATACACACATACGCACATACATACGTACATACAGACGTCACGAGAAAACTCGTTGTAATTAACTCAGGGATTGTCAAAATGGATCCTTCGGGTGTCTATACGTTCTTAGGCATATATCCACGTGTGGTCGGGTTGAATAAAAAATTCAATATTCATTCGGGGGTGAGCAAAATGGAAATTAAAGCCGATTTTTGAGTAAAATTTTTTTTGCGAATACAAAACATCCTTTTCTGTAAAAGTAAGTAAAAAGAAAAAAAAGTCCACGAATTGAAAAAAAAAGTGGTTGACTTGTAACATTTCAGAAGATTAACTCTGAAGAGTGCTTGCGAATTTCATGCATAATTCAATTGAAATCCCGAGATTTATTTAGGCCCTCTTTCTTTCATCTCAGAGCTTGTTTAAACAGTTAATTATAATGCAGATTGTTTGTTATCCTGTTAAGATCCAGGAAAATGTCTCTTGTCCTGTGTCACGTAAAACTGTTGACTTTTAAATCCACAGAGATATTAAGAATAGTGTGCACCATTTCACGTTTGTGAATTGAGATTTTAAATTCCACTCGAGCCATCCAGAAGCCATATTTGTTCTTTATCAGAATGTTCCTCTTGTAAACATCGCGATAAAAGAATTTCTAGCATTGTTACAAAATTATATGCATTTTTATTTTGAGACTCGAATTAAAGTTTTGTAACATAGGACTGGATATGAATGTTTTCAAAAATTTATTTACCTATCATCAGAGATTGTACTAATGTGTTTAATGACAATATTATCGCAATAAGTGCGAAGGCATTAAATGGATGCTACAAAGATGTCTTGTTCCGATCTATCAAAACCAGTGGTGCCCAATATATGACCCGCGGGCTGCATCGGGCCCGCAAAGCTGTTATGCGTGACTCGTTGTTTCGTTCATTGCTACAAATCAAAAAGCATGATTTTTGACAATGTTACAAATTTGTAGCCAAGTATTCAAAAATTGGTTTCTGGAAAATGCATGCACTTAATAAAATAATCAGAGCAATGATAGCAACAATTATCGATTTTGAAGTTTCTTTCGTTTTCCATATTTTCCAATGTAATTTGTACAAAAAACCCAAGCATTCTATAATAATTTTTATATGTGTTCTGACTTTCGAGAATGATTTTAGTATGAGATGTGGCCCTGCGGCTAAAAAGAATCGGACACCATTGATTTAAACCAAGCAAAGAATCCGTATTTCGATCATACAACTGATTCAATTACCTCTACATGTTTCTGCGTGAATACTTAACAATAAGTTTCCTTAACAGATGCTGAAACCCTAAAGCCTTCTCGTCTGTGGATGACATTAAGACTTTACTTGCCAAGACACTCTTTGAAGCGAAGTTTTTTCTCGGATAAAAAATTATTTACTATTTTTACTATGACGTAATATTTTGGGGAATTCTTCCTATATTTTGAAGGGATACATATTTCCGGTTAGTCTTGCAGAAAATTTAAATGTAACGAATTGACTGCCCATTTTCGCATCATTTAATATGCTTCTATGTTGTGAAAAATGCAGACAAGGACCAGCCGTTTTTTAAATGGTTCGTTCCAGACCACTCGTAATCACAAAAGCATCCAAAAACGTTCACGTTATTTTCTCAACTAATAATAAACCTGAAAGTCTGTGTCTCTGGATCTCTGCCTGGATGTCTGTTACGCACATAGCGCCTAGACCGTTCTGCCGATTTTCATGAAACTTGGCAAAAAATTAGTCCGTAGCATAGGGGGGAGCACCTCGAAGCGATTTTTCGAAAATTCGATTTTTTTCTTTTTTATTCCAATTTTAAGATCATTTTACCGAGGAAATTATCATAACGTGGACGAGCAAATTACCATAACGTGGACGATCAAATTACCATAACAAGGGCAAGCAAATTAACATAGCAAATTGGCGAGAAATTCATCATCCATTATTTGAAAATATACAGGCAAACCAAATGACATTTTATTTATATACTATGGGCAAAGCCGTGCAGTTACCACTAGTCCTTTTAACTTCAACTGATTCCATCGTGGTGCTATCAGTTATATAGTCTTCAGTCCCATTTCGGTTATTGCTCATGCTCACAGATCCTATCTAAAATATCTATGCTCATTGTTTATATTTTATAATGAACAATTTTTATTCGCATTTATCTGCTACCTGAAAAAAATTAAAAAAACTAATTTCTATATTATAATTGTGTGTTCATTACAGAATAAGGGAATTGCAAAAATCACAATTTATCAAGAAACAGTACTACTATAGTTAGAATAATAAGAGAAAGAAAATTATTCCTACACTGTAAAAACGATTGAGAAACGTTCCTGGAAAATAATAGGCAGCTGATGTGCCCAATTTCAGCCAGTAACATATCTCGCAAAAACCAGGAATGTTTTCCGCTAAAATTCAGTAATCTTCTTGAAATTATCCTGAAAAATCTAGAAATCATTCCGTTTAGAGCCAGTCGTGTCTCTACAACTTCAGAGTAATCTTAAGTATAAGGATAACATAACTCCATAAACTGTATTACAATTATAGCCGAAGCTAAGCCAGAATTGCACGTAAGTATCAAGCATCTTACTTGATTGCAATGCTACGTTGTCCAAAGACTTATTCGCTTTCTTTGGGAGCTTAATCAGTCAGGACGAGCCGTAATTGAGTTAAAGTAGATACAATTTGTAAATACTCTCAGTTAATCTTTAAACTGGGAGCTATAAATATGTTTTACAACAGAGAGGTCTGCATTCCTGCAACTTGTAGCCATTCGGGAAACATTTTGACAATGATACTTGATATTTCCAAGAAGTGGATAAAACTATTGAAATTCCGAAACGTTACACGGAAATACTTAGTAACGTCTCGGAATTTTTTTACAGTGTATTTCAAATCAAACTGTAATGATACATTTTGTCTAATTTTCTAATATAGGCCAAAAAGTTCATGCATCTTTGTTTGTGTGTACTTTTGTAGCTTAGTGAAAATGAACTGTATTTTAATCAGATATTTTTCATTTAAATTTGTTCTCAAATTTGAGTTTACTTTGTAGGAAGGTGTGAATACTTAAATACAAGGAAAATTAGTATTCTATTTTTAAAAAAACGCCAACTCCTTTCATTTTTTAGGCATACCTTCATGTGTAAAAAAGAACAGAAAGCAGCTTTGTTAATTTAAATTTCATCAGGAAAGCGGGAACCGCGACGTGAGTTCCCCAGACTTTCCCGCAATAAAGCAGACATCAAGTTTTAAGTAACTTAGATCTTGCGTGAATTCCTAATTAAAGCTAATTTAATTAGATTTAACGTCAAAAGCAAAGAATCTCCTCTTTCAAGAAAAAGTATCTTATTTTGCAACTTTTGAATTTATTTGTTATTCCTGTTAACGGCAGTGACTCTCAAGATATGCCCCCTCCCTCCCCCCTCTTGCTTGTGTGAGCAAAATTTTGAGCGTGGAAAAAGGCGCAAATTCTGATTGATGGACTCGATTTTCCCTGTAGCACTAAATTAATCGTTTATAGTGAGCAAGCGATGTAAAATAATGTCTTTTTGGTATAGTTTGTTATAAAATTAAAAATGAAAAGTATTGTGATTCAATCTTAGCATTTTCATTTGATGTGATATTTCTTTTCTTGGCAGAAAACGGTATTTAAATTATGCCACATATTCATTCAAATTAATTATCATCTTCATTAAGATTACTTTACGATTCTGTTCTTTTTTTTGTGCACTATGTTAATCACACACAATTTGTCGTGTTCTGGTGTGGATAAAAATGCAAGTATTATTCACAAAAGAAGTAGTGGACTGTATTATAAAAGTTAGAAAAAAAATTATTAATTGACACTGAAGCCTCTGCTTTATTATTAAAACCATATTTTTAAAGGTATTGCTTCGTTTGTCCTACCATATTGGCAAGAAGAAAGAACTCACTAAACAAATTAGCACTTTAAACAATCACTGTTGCCATCAGAAACCAATAAATAAAGTCAAAAATTAAAATTAAATAATTCATTTAGGCAAGTAATTCTTTCAGGAAGTCCCAAACGCTTTTTACTGAAACTTATGGCACCTTGAACGAGGATCTTTATTCCCCTTTCGAAATTGATTTACGCGTTTACGGATGCGAATAAAGTAAAGCAATTATACAAAACTGATCTTAAGTAACACTAGTACACTTTATTCAATCTCATTTTGAAAACGTATACTGCTTTAAAATTTAATTTATTTCTGCTTCTTTTTTTTTTTTGCCTGGCTCTAGCTATTTACCAACAGCTCTCCTTAAATTTCGCACAGAAAATAAACTACTTCTTGGGGTACACAGTTTTTGTTCATGTAAAAATCCTTATAAACGATAAGAATTTTATATTTTTACACGCATTTTCCTTCTTTATTTTCATTTTTATCTCAAAAATAAAATGCTATCGAACTTTTTCCGAGAATAAAATTAAGACATCTTTAAAGGTTTAAAAAAACGTTCAGTGTGCTTTAATTTTTAAAGAATAAAGCAGATTATAAATTGAAATTAATTAAGCTGGGATTAAGCAGGATTCAAGTGACAGTAATTCCAGATAAGAGCAGAGCAAACAACAGCTGCTCCGTTAACAGAGTTGTCTGGAGAAAAATTGCGCTCAAGACCGTCTTTCAGATAAGCTTGTTTTTTTTACCACGTGAATAGGAAGCCCTTCTTATAACTCGATATGAAAATAAGCTTTTATTACGTGCATTTTAATAACGTTTTACAAAGTTTAGTTTTAGTGTTGCGCTCATTATGTTTAAAGTGTCATGTGACTGCTTTTGCAAGTTTTTTTTTTTTTTGTATATGATGCAAAAAGAAATTCATTAGTAGGGTAGGTGCACCGGTTGTGGCCACTGTACCAGTTGTTGCCATTTTCACATTCCGATTTCCGATTTCCGATTCCGAGTCACAACTGACTACAACTGTATTTATGTCGAGGACTGCATACTAAGTGCCTTGCCTCCATTATTTTTCATACCGATAGATGGCAGCACCATCACCGGATCAAACAGTTAATGAGAATTTAGAACTAGTTCAAGAGCTACCTGGTGCTAGCACCCGCAGAGGTATCGTTTCACTTGGAGGACATTGGGACCACGAGCATATTTAACGTCGCCCAGTCCCCTTTAATGACGACGGTGGATCTTCGACCATCGAGGTTCGAACTCAGGACCCTCCGGCCCCGAATTCGACACTCTACCGATCGGGCTACCACGGCCCTTTTTTCACATTCAAACCAGAAATACTAAGAATATAAAGCACTTCAACTAGGTCTAAAGCTTGTTTTATAATCTGAGTAACATTTCTCAAAATTTTCGCTGTGAGACGTCCGGATGTTTTGCTATGTCTAGATGCAAGATGCCCTTGTGCGAGGATTAATGCATTTGTTACTGCTTATTGTTAAGATAGTGTTTCTTCTGAATCTACTTACAGCAAAAATAGTTTTGCATATTTTTAGCTATTGTAAAGTTTTTCTTATCAAGCTAAGATCAAGTTTTAAGGTGAGTCCCTTACTTTTCTTTATTTTGTAGCTTAGCTGCATACAATAGTCTGCCCAAAACTGGATCACGAATCCGTATATTTTGCTAGTTGCGGCCATAGTTATTGTCACAACTAGATTACATACTGTTCCAGTTGTGACCATACAGAATATTTTAAGTTCACTGTGAAAATCTATTTCAACATTATCCAAGGATCCACAATACTTATGTCAAATTTTAAAAGTTATAAATATAGCCAGATGACATTATAAACGATCATTGTTTCAGCTTATGGGTAAATGAAGAGGCGAAATTTTTTTGTTGTAGTACAGTTGTCACTTTAATCAAGTTAAACTATAATGAAATAGTGAAATTCATACTGCATCTACATCTATGATTTTCTTTTTCTTTTTCGTTTAAGTGTCTAAACATTTTAAAATGTATATTTTTTACCAATTACAAATTTTTTTTAGATAAATTTATTAATCATTTTTTTAGATTTACTGAACCGATTAATTTTTGTCTACGTTCTATTAGCAACAGAGATATTGGTTTTTGTATAAGTGTAGTATGTTGTAATAATATGAAAGTTTATAATCAAAATGCATTTTTTGAAATGATTTTTTATGTACATATAAGGCAATGAGAAGCTAAGGAATGTAAGTGGACATTTTCAAGTTTTGAGTAAAACGCGTTTAAAGATAACATCCTAGGCAGGCTAAATTGATTTTTTTCTGAATCATGCTATACAGAAGCGCCAACCAGGGCTACTGGTACTATCTCTTGCCCCAAGACAGAGGAGAGGTACCCCTACTATTTGTATTGGATATCTTCAAATTTTTAATTTTACCACTTACATCCCTTTGCTTCTCAGTGCCTCATATGCGCACTTTCAAAAGAGAGAACTCAAAATATTCCCGCTTTATTTTTGTGATACCTTTGTATATGCATTAGGGTGGTCCTTATTTATATGGGATTTTCTTTTCGGAATTCAACAAGTGACGCCCCCTAGTTTTGTGACATTATAATAAAAAGTAACGTGTGCGAAATTTGAACTCGATCGGTCAATAATAACACGTGCCCCTAGGACGTTGAACTTTAACAATTTTGAGAATTTTCGCACAAATCTTCGAGTGTTTGCTTCAGACTCAGTTCACCGTTTCTCCTAGGTTTGAAATATTTTTACAGTGAGGTAGCACTAAAACTAATCTTTTTAATTATTTCAAATCATCTAAAGATTTTACATTGAATAAGAATGAAATAATGCTGTAGAAACTTTACCTTAATTGTATGCTTTTCTCAATGTATCTCGATCGTGTTTTTTTTCCCTGTAGTCTTGGACTGTCTGTAAAATAAGTTGCTTTTGTCACTCATCTTTAGTAAATCGGTTGTAAACTTCTTCGATTAATTGTGTCCCTCTTTTACTTGTATCATTCACAGCTTTCAGCGTTTTAGCAATTCCTCTTTCCTTTAAATAGCTTCCTTCATTTTGCCATGAATCAGAATCAAGTAGGAAAAAATCTTTTATTATTTGTAATCTATCAAACAGTTTTATTGACTTGTAATTGATTCTATAAAGAGGAAAATCTTTACTAAGAAAGTATTCCAAATCATCTACTGTTATCTGAAATTTTTTATACAGTCATCAGGCACACCTTTCTTATCAGCAAACATTTTTGGACTAGTCTTTTCCTATCTTCAAAAAGTTCATTCCTTCATCCAATACGGACAAAGCTACTAGTTCATCCCCTAAGTACCATAAGTGATTTATGAATTTTCCACTCACTGCTTCTGCTGCATGTTTGTCATCATTTTTGTACGCTGCTAGTATTTTCGACACATTATATTATTTAAAGGAGCCTCGAATAGGTTGCTGCAAAAAACTATATCTTCATACAGCATTTAACTGTAAAACAGCATTTAAGGGCTTCCTCTTCATGCAAGGTAAATTTAAACTGTTTCCGAAATATATAAATTTCAAATAATAAATTCCTTTTGCCACCCATCTGGCTCAGGGATAAGCTCCAAGTTGCCGAAAACGTATCTCTCTAGGAGTGACTTCACCAGTAAATATTGTTACAAGTTATGAGAATTCTCTGTGATCTTAAAGGGAAAGATCTTTCTCAATTCCGCTTTTTCAAAAAATAGGATTTTGGTTGTTTTTAGAAATTTTAGTACAAAATCTATAAATAATTGCATTTATTTATAAACGTTTTCGAAAGCATTTTAAAAAATGCCACTTAATTATTTATTTTTACAAAAAATATATGTAATTAGAATGTTTATAAACATGGTGTTACTATAAAAGAGCTTCGAACATATTCAGATTTCTTAATTGTTTAAACTGAAAAAAAAATAGAAGATAAGAAAAAAAAAGAAAAAAATCAACTCTAGCGAGCTTGAACAATTTAAAAAACATTTTGTATAATACTTGTCGCAAATAATGGCTCCCAAAAAAGCAAAAAGTTTTTGAAAAGTTTTGCCGTAGAGGCTGCAAGAAATAGATCGATTTTTGTATTACATGCTAGTATCACCTTTAAACTACCCTGGACAAGTCTAAGAAGGAAACTATCAGACAATCTTAATATGAAAGACTAGGCCTGTTCCCGAACTTAAAGAAATTAAAAGTAAAAGAATGGGGGACTAGTTCATTTCTTACGGAGCAAGTTTAGTATTTTCAGAAAAAATTTAAATCAAAAGCAATAATAATAAAAATGATGCCAGAAAAGGACAGAGAAGACACTGTTGCTTTAACTAGTGACTTAGGTGACTGGTAGTGACTTAGTGACTTGTAGTGACTTAATTGAATCAGCTGGGACAGTACTGGTAAACTTACTTCAATCGGTGAATATGCTATAGTTTATTATGAAAGTAGTTTTTTTTTTTTGGTTTAATAATTGCTAAAATAAACGGTTCTAATCATGATGTGAGTCCTATGACGAAAAGTGGCCCCTTAGGTTGACAATGGTAAAGAAAAGATGATTTATTGTGGTGAACTGCAGATGATATCACGTAGTTGTAGACACATCAGACAACCTGAAGGTGCAAGACATGATGTACAAGTTTTTTTCTCTTATTATTGCAAAATGTTTATTTACTGTTTACTACTCCATTATTGTTACTGATTCATATTCTTTAAAATGAATAAACATCCAAAAACATTGCTATTCTTTAATACATGTTTTCTATTAATTGTTTGTCGAATATTGGACTTAAATTTTAATTCTTAGGCAAAAATTCTGTATTGTCCACAACTGAAACATTAGGTGGCCACAACTAGCACTACTCTGTTGAAATCTACACTTTTTCAATTGAATTTACTTAAGTTCTTTTTGCTTATTTAAATGCTAATGAGTTTATATGTATCTTAAAGAAGCTTAAATTCTGAGAAAACAGATATTTATTTTATTGTTATATTTTATTACAAGATGACCTTGGTCCCTTAGAACTTTCTCTTGGCCTTAAAGTGGTCACGATTGCTGCATCTACTCTATGCAGCCGTGGACAAGTATAAAAACCAGTTGCTTCAAATTTTTTATTTTTTACTTTTTTATTTATTTTTATTTTTTGCATTTTCGTCATTTTTTGCACGTTAGTGATATTGTACAAGCTCATTTATTTGGTTTCCGCTGAAATCAAAGAGCGTAAAACCGTCAAATTCCAACATTCCTGGTATAGAATCAAGAACGCGTTTCTTCAAATATCTCAAAAACTCGTTTCTGCAGATACTGCAATAGTTTTTGAGTCATTATTTCATTTTATGCTTGTTCTGTAATTGTAATTGCTTTTCCCGATTAGAAAAAAAAATCCTTTACTTTTTTAATAGGCATATTTTTCCATTTTGTAACACACTGTAAAAAAAAATCCGAAGCATAACCGGTTATTTCCGTAGAACGTTTCGGGATTTCAGAGGTTTTCATTTATTTCAACGCAAAATCAAGTATCTTCGCAAAAAAGTTTCCTGAATTGCTAAAAGATGCACGAATACAGACTTTTTGCTGGTGTGAAAAACACTTTTTGCAACCAGTTTAAAAATTGACTGAGCGTGTTTATGAACTGTATCAGCTTTAGTTTGGTTTTATGGCCTGTCTGATTGACTAAGCTCCCAATGGGAGCAAATAAGTCATTGGATAATTGCAGGTAAGGAGTATGCTAGGTTCTTGCTTGCAATTTTCACGTAGCTTTGGCCATGGCTGCTCTAATGCTTCTGGAGCTTTCTTGGTATATCGGGAAGGTTCAAATCAAATACATCAAACCTATTTAATTTGTCTAGAAGGTTTATGACTGGCTTTAACACGGGGGATTTCCCAATATTTCATAAAGGTTACTGACTTTTATCGGAAAACATTCCTGGTTTTTGTAAGATATGTTTCTGGTTGAAATTGGACACATCAGCTGCCTATTATTTTCAAGGAACGTTTCTGAATCGTTTTTACAGTGCACGAAACGGTCAAAATATTTAAAAACTTTTCGAAAATTACTTTTGCACAGATCTTTGATACTTTATTATGCACAATTAAATGTAGGGCTAATAAACTAAAAAAAGGAAAAAAAAACTATCAGATAGAGGAAATTTTTTAAATTAATAAGTAAAGTTCAACAGTGTCGGACAAGATGTGTTCTATTTTTGTATAAATTATCCACATGTGTAATCCGTGTGTCTCACCTTGCCAACACAAAACTCTAGTAACTTAAAATAAAAGATCAATTGATGTTATAGTGGTCAAACTCGCAAAACGATAGGCATAAAATTGTTTCAGTTTTAAGGTTATGCTTAATTAACGTACTTGTTTCTCCTTGGATTATTTTTTAGTACAGGCACGTTTGTTGCTCTGATAATTTTAAAAAATTCCGTGTTTATTTAAAAGAATAGAGTACAATTCAATTGATGTTATAGTTATAGTAGTCGAACTCGTAAAACGATGGTCATAACATTGTTTCAGTTTCAAGATTATGCTTAAATAACATAATTGTTTCCTCTTAGATTATTTTTTAGTACAAGCACGTTTGTTATTCTGATAATTTAAAAAATGCCGCATTAATTTTAAAGAATAGAGCACAATTCAATTGATGCTACAGTTATAGTAGTCGAACTCGTAAACAATGGGCATGAGATTGCTTCAGTTATGTGATTATGCATAAATAATCATACTTGTTTTTCCTAGGATTCTTTTTAAATGGAGGCAGTTTTATTACTGTGATAAATAGAACACAACTCAATTGATGCTGAAGTGGTCGAATTCGTAAAATGAGCTAGTGGTTGTTGAAGTCCACATTTTTGAGTAGTCTATCATGTTTTGCGCTAAACCCCGCAAGAGAGTTGAAATATTTGTTTGAAAATAATCGAAAATGCGAAAAAAAAATCACTAGTCAATTATTCAAATGCTTTTTTCTCTAAATTATCCTCGCTGGTTTAAAAATGAGGTAGTGGTTGTTGAAGTACAAATTTTGAATATTCTATCGTGTTTTGCGCAAAACCCCGCAAGTGAGTTGAAATATTTGTTTCAAAATAGTCGATACTGCGAAAAGTTTTCGCTAGTCGATCATTCAAATGCATTTTTCTCTACATGATCCTCACTGATTTTTCCCTTGTATCCCTCAAACATAAAATTAAGAACCGAAAACTTTTTTATCATCAGAAAACTCGTTATCAAGCAGCATTTAATAGTGTCTTTCAACAGCAGCAAAGATGTCATTGGCCGTTTTGAATAACCTGTCTCCTCTCACATTTTTCTAACAACACTTACAGTAGGGATCTTAAGGAAACAGCCTTCTTTACTATCTTAAACATATATTTTTCGCCTCAGCCATTTGACTGTTATTGCTTTAAGTCATAAGACTTCGAAGAAGATCTTAATATGAATACATCAACATCTTATTTCATCATTTAACAAAAGCGAGTTATACATATGTCCTTTATTACCGGTTTAGTTAATCTCTAGGCATGTGTCACAGAACAAACAGAACATGAATCGTAAAGAAGAAATGCTGCAAAAAGTAGTACTGTTCACAGATAAGATTTATGAATGTAAGAGATTTTTCTGGCTTTATATTCTAGTGGACGATTTTCAATCAAACGTGTTTGTTTCCTAAACCTGCTTTCCGCTACAGCCATTTTATATAGATCAAACTACGATGTAAACGAGCTGATGTGTGCATCACATGACTTCCTTTTACTGCAATTTTAGTGTCATTTTCCCATTATTGGCAATTTTAATGTGATTCAATAGTTTACTCTGTAAATATCACCACCAGTGGCCAAATTGAAACCAGATTTTAAAAAAAATCGCCAAATTTGTCGCCAAGTTAGTGACAAAACTTGGCGACCAAAAAACTGGCGATATATCGCCAAGTGTCTGCCAAATTATAACACCACTTGAGTGTACATCGAAATTTACAATGATTTCCCCATAAAAAGGAGCGAAAAACTCCTTAAGAGACACCCAAATGCAGCCAAAAGGGGAGGTGCACAACTAGACCCCACTAGGAGTCTACGTACCAAATTTCAACTTTCTAGGACATACCGTTCTTGAGTTATGCGACATACATACGCACATACGCACATACCCACATACATACGTACATACGGACGTCACGAGAAAAGTCGTTGTAATTAACTCGGGGAATGACAAAATGGATATTTCGGGTGTTTGCACTAATCTGCGTGTGGTCGGTTTGAAAAAAAAAAAAAAACTCAGCATTAATTCGGGGGTGAGCAAAATAGAAATTAAGGTCGAATTTTGAGTGAACGTTTTTTCGCGAATACAATACTTCCTTTTTTTTCTAAAAGGAAGTAATAAAACCCACAATAGAAGTGAAACCTTTATTTTTTATTATTTTTTTAATTCTTAACCGTCACTTAACGGCACGTTTACTCCCACTCCTTGCTTTTGTTCTTTCTGGACCTCATTTAGGCATATTTTCAATAAAATTGTATATTTTATTGAAGAAAATGGATTTAAAACAACGAGAAAACTGAACAATTCTCGAATTTCGGTTTTTAGATATTGGCAATACGATGAAATATGGATGCTTTTTTTGCCAAATAGATTAACTCCATAAAACAAAAAGTCGAGAAAAGCGGTGAAGAAGATAGTGTTATCCATAGGAGTGAATGAGCCCTCGTGTTACATTTTCTGCCATTGCAGGATCAGAAATGTACTGAACCAAAACTTTGATATAAATTCACATGCTAAGCATTTATTAAGCACTATTAAAGCAGAAATGAGGATTTTTTAAAAGTGGAGTTAATCAATCTGGCAACTGAGGCATGCATATATTAGTAATTATGAAGTTAATTTTGTTACTAAAAGCCAAAAAAGAATAATTTCAAGTCTGAGCCTAAGCAACGGGGAATATAATTTAAACCCTGGACGACTTGAATTATATCCGTGTTTAATTTCAATCCTGAGATTAATTTGGTTAATTTGTTAACAAAGCTAACATCATGACTACTATTATTTTTCATTGTTTTTGGTAACAATTAAAAACAATTACGTTTCTTCCGTCACACAAAAAGCTTGCGGATCAGAATTTCAAAGCCCTCGAATAAAAAGTTTCACTTCAAAAAAGCGACATAATTTCAGACGCTTCAAAATACTTTTTCGTCTGAAGGTTTAAAAAATATAACATAAATGTCAACGGCAGCAAAGAAGACTAATTCTCAGAGAAACTAAACGCCCGCCGAGTCAAGCAAAATAAAACAAACGCGAACAGAATATTAACAAAAACTGAGAAGTAACAAGTAATGAATCGAAAAACGAACGCTTAAGAAAAACAAGAACTATTAAAATAAAAGAAACTCTTAAACTCCTTTTGTCAGGGATCCTGAATAGCTAATCCAATTATATCACTTTACGAAAACAGTTCGCGAGCATGATTTAAAACTTTATGCATAATGAAATTTGAATTCAGAGATTTATCCCAGCCTACATTCTTTCCCCTGTACTTATTCAAAGAGTTGTTTGTGATGCAAATTATGTTTGGAGACATGCTGGGACTGGCAAACACCTCTCTACTCCTCGGAAGTACGACACGTGAAAATGTTGACTTTTAAATCCGCGGAGACATTAAATTCAATGCGTGACACATTACATTGGAGAATTGCGATTTTGATGTTGAATCAACAACGCTTCATGAGACATTTTTAACTTAGTTAATTGGTGACAAAATTGCGTTGCTTGTGGATGTTCGCTTTGCTGTCTGCCTGACAGGAAATTGTATTAAAGAGTAACTAACTGCACTTATGAGCGACAGTGCATAATTGGAGGTAGGCACTGAGCATAATCAAATTTGGTTGTTTCAAGGTTTTTTTATGCTTTCTTGAGAGCAGATTTAAAAAATGTTTTCAACGCTGACAATTAATATATTTTTCTTCTTTGAAAAATCTTCTTTTATTCCAGTATGATTCTTTAAATATGGAGGAGAAAATAAATACATGAAAATTCTTCCTTTTGACTTCCTTTTATAAAAAAGGAAGTATTGTATTCGTGAAAAAATTTTCACTTAAAAAATCGGCCATAATTTTCATTTTGCTCACCCCCGAATGAATGTTGAGTTTTTTTCCCGATTCGACCACACGTGGATAAGTGCCTAAGAACATATAGACACGCGAAATATCCATTTTGACGATTTCCGAGTTAATTACAACGACTTTTCTCGTGACGTCCGTATGTACGTATGTATGTATGTGCGTATGTTCGTACGTGCGGATTTGCGTATGTCAATGGTATGTCCTAGAAAGTTGAAATTTGGAGACTCCTAGTGGGGTCTAGTTGTGCACCTCCCCATTTGATTGTTTCTAAAGGGGTCTTTCGCCCCTTTTTAGGGGGAAATCATTGTTAATTCCGATGTATACTCAAGTGGTGTTATAATTTGGCGGACACTTGGCGATATATCGCCAGTCTTTTGGTCACCGTTTTGTCGCCAACTTGGCGACAAATTTGGCGATTTTTTTCTTTTAATTTGTTTCAATTTGGACTGTTGGTGATATTTAATAAGTAAAATATTGAATCACATTAAAATTGCCAATAATGGGAAAATGACATTAAATTGGAGTAAAAGGAAGTCATATGAGGCACACATCGGCTCGTTTTTTTATGTACTCCCTGGAGATGGCGAATTATTGGTTGTTATGAACACAAAATCCTAGCATCCGCTTTAAATAATAATCATCTTTCATTTATTTTTTGAATCATAGCATGTTATTGAACAATTAACGATTGATCATTATTTATCACAGATACTAATGCTAGATTTGATTATCATTTGCTGGTTTTAAACTGTCTGAGGTCAGATAGTATCATTTAAGAATTTATTTTTCAAAATTTAGAAATTTTACCCTAAGGTTTCTTGAAATAATCAGAAATAGTTATTCCATTTTTAAAATAATACGTTACGGGGCATCAAGGGTTGTTTAAAAATATATTTCACGTAGATGACTGATACTAGTTTGTTACCTTAAATACTAAAACTTAATATCTTGGAGCAATTTCAAGTTAAAGAGTTTTGTCATTTATACTGTAAGAAAAATCCGAAAAGTCATATTATTTCCGGGAAACGTTCCAGGATTTCACAAAGCAACTTTATCTGTATAGACTCATACTGATATTACTTATAACGAACATTTCGAATAATAAACTGAAAAAAATTCCGAAACATAACTGGTAATTTTCATGGAGCATTTCGGGATTTCACACGTATGCACAAATTTCTTGTAAAAATTAAGCACCTTTGTTAAAAAATTTCCTGAATTATTCTAAATCGCACGCATGCAGATTTCTTGACGTTGGGAAAAATATTTTTAGCTACCAGTTTACATAAATATTAACTGAACGTATTGAATAAATGTATCGGTTACGACTCGTCCAGAGTTACTAAGCTCCCAGTAAAAGAGAATAAGTCTCTGGTCTACTTCGCTTTTCAAGGATTGCAGGCCAGTCGAATTCTTGTTACTTGAACTTAGGGATTGCAATATCGAACCAAAAATTCAATCACGTTATTTTTAAAACGTGATACCGGAATACCGGCATTTGAAATTTCTCAAAAAATGCTTGAAAACATATTGTTTCGTTGCCCCATTTCATAATTTTGTACAAAAATTGTATTATTTATGAAAAGATCATGTGAACAATTGTAAAATGAAGGAACAGATGTTATAATAAAAAAATATGATAGTGAAAAACATAATGAATTTATTGAATTGTCTCTAAGCCTGGAACTCATTTTAGTGCTCAACTTTCCTACTGTTGAAAATAATCTTTCTGAATTCATGCAGGTCGGCGGTACTGTTAACAATGCGCGATAAACCTTCTCTGATTGTGTTTCTATTCCTTCATCTTTAAGTAAATCCGTCTCTTGCGTGTTATTTTTTGATAAATCGTTGTAGGTGTGTAACTCTTGTATTGCGAATAATATTACTAGTTTTTTTAATTTATAACTGGTTGTAATTGCTTTCTGAAAGACGATACTTTTAAAATACTAACAACATTTTCTCTTGAGTAGGAGAGGTTTGTGCTTGATTTTTATTATCCCTTTGGTTTGAAATTTAAGACTTAATTTGAACTTGTTATTTCTGTTATTCGTTTTCGGTTTCTTTTCAAAATTCTTTATAATGGAGACGTTTCCTTTAGTCAAAAGTACTACTTTTAGTCACTGAAATTGGTGGAATAAGCAAAAAAAAAAAGTTTTATTTTCCCAACGTTTAATTTTTAATTGTTATTTTTTTTAATGTCTGATTTTTAAACCACTAGTTTCATCGTGTGACGTCACACGTGATGAAATCCATCTTGAATTGTAGAGCGTGGTTGTCTTTTCTGGCACGATTTCGCCTGTTAATGGTTTTTTTTTCACCGCGAGCAATTTAATAGCGGAACGAGCATTGTTATTTAAATAAAATATTCATTTAACGGAAGTTTGCCAGTGTTCTGAACTTTTATTCTGGTAACCTTAGCGATTTTCTCACTTGTGACAACAGCAGCGAAAATGAAAACAACGTCAGAATGTAGCTTAAAATTATTTTTTAAGAAAGAAAATTAGTCAAAAATCAAGGGAAAAAAAGTAACTCACCTGTTTTCGGCCATGCACTTTCAGAAAAAAATATTTTTGAAAAGTGGGAAACAACTCAATATTACAATTATGTACGTAAATACTTGAAAATATGTTTTAATTGAATAGGATTTACCTCTGCAAATTTTCAAGGCACTATATAAATTCTAAATATTATTTTGCAAATTTAAAGCCACATAGCGTGACAGGACAACAAACCAATACTGGTGACAACAAATTGCCATTTGTTATGCTAAAAAGAGAAAGTTTTTGACAAAATTTAGTACAGTTGAGACAAATAATTAAAAAAGAAATCGACGAGTATTACTGCAATTGATGTAAGTGTTGGTAGGAAAAAAGTGTTCATAGGACAAATGCAGTCAAAATTACACCAGAAATTAACTTTCACAAAAGGTAACGTGAGTGATCAGGGAAATGGAAAAAATAAAAACATGGTGCACAAAAGCGCACGAAACTGTGTTCGAAATTGTGAATTTTTTGTTTAAGGATATTTTATTAGTTCGTGCTTTTGAAGCCAAATTTTTGCATCAATAGATTGATTTTGGATTTGTATCATGAAAATTGCTTAATTGAAATTATTTATTACTTTTAGCTAATACCGAAAATACCCGTATTTTACCTCAGCAAATGCAGGTATTACGAAATTGCAAAATTGCTCGAGAAACCGGTATTTGGTATACCGGTATCCCAGTATTGCAATCCCTACTTGCACTATGTCTTAGTTTTAGCCATGTTTGCAATAAAAGTTTTGGAGCTTTCCTGGGAAATTGGAAACGCAGCAAGCTACTTCTTAAAACTTACTCAAGTTTCCTCTGAAGGTTCCAGAAACATAATTGACTTCTTACGGAGATAATTCTGCATTATTTAGGAAGATTCAGAGATGATTTCAGGAAGGTTGCTGATTTTTAGCGGGAAAAATCCTGTTTTTTCCAAAATATGTTACTGACAGAAATTGGGCGCATCAGCTGCTTATTATTTTCCAGAGACGTTTCTGAATCGTTTTTACAGTTTCACCCCAGGTACATTTTTGGTCTCGATACGTTAAGCAACGGAAGCATAAATTGTATAAAATGCTAATTTAATGAAATGATTGCTTTGATTTCACTGCGCTTGAACAGATAATATCCTACATATATGTCTGTACAATCTTATATACTCGCCTACAGCTTACCTATCCTCTGTTATTTCAGGAAACGAGAAACTGAAAAGAAAATCGACAAAGAGAAAACTCCACTGCGTGCAGTATTCTTTTGCTAGACAGTAGCGACTCTAATCTGTTAATTGAAACACTCAATTACTATTAGGCAAATTGTATAATACTCCTCATTTTAAGTTGCAGCCTAAGATATGTGGGTCATTTTTCAAAAAGAGCACCTTTTCTGTCACACGCCTTTTACTGTAAAAACGTTAAGGAACAATACATTTAACAATGATTTTTTCTTTCATCAAAAATATATCTATTTAAACCTGCCAACAATTTTTTAATAATAATTTTTCTTTTAGTATATTTTTGGTTCACAACATGTGAATTATCACCTCCGAGGCATGTCACACATCTTGCGTGACTGTTAATGTTGCTTAATAACTTGTTTAATTAAAAGTATATGGGTGATTTCACTGTGTTTTGGACATTTATGTAGATTCTGTAACATTACTTTTTTGACATATTGATTAATTTATTATTTGATTAGCACATTATTTTGTTTTGAGTTTGTCCTACCAACACACAAACTCAAATTCAAATAATTTGCAAATCAAACAGTAATTTAAATAGTTGGGGCAAAAAAAGTGTCATGTTACGGACTGTACGTGTTTCTGAAATACCGTGAAATGACCCATATACTTATTTATTTATTATTGCTTTTACAAGTGTCTCAAACATTAATTGTTTAAGTATATTTAATTTTTGAATATTGTGTTTTAGTTCGTTTTAGTAAGACAAGGAGTCATGTCACACAATAAATTCTCACCTCCATAACCTAAACACAAAATGCCTTTCCTCATTAATACGTGGCAGTAATGACATGAAATTTTATTTTACATGATACAAGGAAGCACCCTTGTTTATTTTCAGCAATAGCTGAAGTTGTGCGATTTTTGTCGAAAAACAAAAAGATAGATTTTGCTTTAAAAACTTAGTGTGGTTATTCTGACGTCTCACCTCCATGAACTAGAATTTCAGGGATGTAAATTAATGTAAAAAAAGAACTGAACGTGTTTTCATATGCTTAACATGTGTAGATTGTAGCAACGAAGAAAAAAAGTTATCCCTGAAAAATGTATCTATCAGGGGTATATTAATGGAAAATTCCTCACCCCCGTGGCAGACCTTATGAATGTCATTATTTCTGAGGTGAAAATAAACGATGAAGGGGAAATACATAAATAATAGGCATTCTACCAGATTTATAAATTGCCAGTATATCCTCAAATTTACTAAATACTATTTTTAACATACATTTGAAAGTACTAATTAAGCCGTACTTTAATTAAGAGAGCTTAATATTACGTTCCCACTAATCATTGAAATAGCTGATTGTTTGCACAACTAACAAAATTATTACTTTGGTAATGAATTGACCTCAACTATGGGGTAACCTGGTCTCTGAGATCATCATTGATGTTGTGCCATCGACCGCCAAAAAGAAAGACTTTATATGCCGAAACAAATGAAAGTTGCTGCGAGCGAGGTCGGGCAGTTCCGGAGGATGTTCAAAAACGTCCCAGCCAAAGCCCTGTAAGAATCCTCATGGTTGTCTTCACAGGCGGCAACTTTCTATGAATAGGGTATGCAAAAACCTGTTCCACGCTTTGACAAATGCTTGGAAAATCCAAGAGCAATGTCGAAAAATCGCGTAAGTGTGGTAGATTTTTGTCCAATAAATTTCTTTGCTCTACCTGTACTTGTAATTTTTTTTATTTCAATACGGTACTTACTTTAAAAACGTGCCGCGTATATTAAAAGTTTTTTCTTTTTTTTATTTCCGCGAACAAGGCTTTCTTTTTTGTTTTGTTTTATGAGTAAAATAATTGGAACTCAGCTGGACCATTGTTTGAGATTCCTTCTAGTAGGTAACACTTTTATGTAAGAATGAAAAGAAAAAAAAAAGGTTTAGAAACTGAAAAGTATTTGCGTTTAAAGGTTACGTTTTCTGGAGAATGACCCATGTACGACCCATTTAAAAAATTAGTGAATACGACCAATGATTCTATGATGGTGAACAATACAGGAAAAATGGAAACTATTTATAATTATCCAACCGATCAGACCCCCAACCCCTCAGACCCCCAACCTCATATTTAACTTGGAAAAGAGCGAAGCTGGATACACCGGCACTATAACTGAGTTGCTGTTTCAGTAGTTTAATGATTTTTCTATACCATATCCATCCAAGAACTTTGATCCAAACTATGGTTATGATAAGCGTCATCCCAGGGAGAATATTTGACCACAGTCAAATCTCAATAACTCGAAGTCCCAAAGGTCCGGCTAAAACGTTCGAGTTATTAGTATTTCGAGTTTTGGGAAGTTTTCACAACAGTCTCAAGAGTTTGGAATCCGATGAAAACTTCGGGATGAGGAGCATTCAAATTTTAAACTTCGAGTTTTACAGATTTGACTGTATACGCTTTTGCCAGGCTTTTAACACTCCCTTCCTTTTACGAATAAGGTTACGAATATGCCTACTGAAGACTGCTATTTCTCATCCAAACCAGCTTGTGGCTGCACTGTAAAAAAAATTTCCGAAACGTTCCTGAGTGTTTCCGTGTAACATTTCGGGATTGTAATGGTTTTTATCCACTTCCTGGATATATCAAGTATCATTGTCAAAAAGTTTCCTGAATTGCTACAAGTTGTTCAGATGCAGGCTTCTCTCTGTTGTAAAAAAATATTTTCAGCTCCCAGTTTAAAGATTAACTAAGAGTATTTATAAGGTGCATCGGCTTCCGTTTGATTACAGCTCGTTCATGCTGATTAAGCTCCCAAAGGGAGCAAATCAGTATGGACTACGTAGCTGTGCAAGAATTGCAATCAAGCGAGATGCTTAATAGCTGCAATTCTGGCTTAGCATTGGCCATTTTTGCGATACTGCTTTTGTAACTGTCTTGATTCATCAGGAAAGTGCCAAGCGGTTATATTATCACTACCTAAGATTACTCTGAAATTCCGGAGACACGACTGGGTTTAAATGGGAAGATTTCTAGATTTTTCAGAAAGGTTACTGAATTTTATCGGAAAACGTTCCTGTTTTTTGCGAGATATGTTACTGGCAGAAATTGGGCACATCAGCTGCCTATTATTTTCGGAACGTTTCTGAATCCTTTTTACAGTGTGGTGTGGCATTACGAACTTATCAAGAGAGAGGAAAATCAACAACGGTGAGGGACGGAAAAGTTTTACTGCAATATTCACTGGAACTCTTGCCAAAAAGACTTGAGGAAAAGGTAACAAAAATCAGCGCGAAAAATCTCCCAACCTAGCAATACATCTGAAGATGAAAATGATGGTGAAAATGTCAAAAAAACTTTATTTTCTTTGAATGTAAAAATGCAAGTCATGTGACAATTTGGGTTAGGCTAACAACCTTTTGCAATGCACATGAGGACCTATAGTCATTTTTATATTATAGCCTACTGGCTGAATTATATTTCTTTAAAATTATTGAAGTATAAAAATAAATATAACGTTGTTCAATTCGCATAGTGTTTGCGTTTTTGAATGTCTATTTCTGAAATAAAAGTTTAACAGTCTCTGTGGGGTAATACCTACATTTAAAGCATATGAAATATTAATTTCACTTTTTTTCTCATTGGTAAGTTTTACTTGCTTATTTGAAATGTCCATGAGGCTTGATATCAAATTTTCTGTGTTTATTTTAAATGTTTCCAAATTCTCTCACTTACCCCTTAACGGGTCAAATGTGAGAATTCTGCTAAACTTCACAAAAAGTGAGTAAAATATACACAAAATATAGTAGTGTCAAAACAAAACACGATTTTATTTCTGGTACTATACAGATCAACCAAGCAATAAAAGAAAGTTTTTCTATTTCTTTTACAATTTTTAAAAAATATAGTTTTAAACACTTCATGAACATGGCCTGATCTTCAATATTACGAGCAATTATATAGATATATCACTCATTTGGAAGAAGAGTGCCACAATACGAAGAAATGAAATTTTACAGGAGAAGCGTTGAAAGTTGAACTCTTCAGGCATTTTGCATTAGGAAAAATAAGTTTGCTGTGCTCTCCAGTGGTTAATATTCGAACAAAAACTCTGTCATTATGTTCCAAAAAAGATAACGTCCTTTGAAGGCCTTTAAGTGAAAAAAAAATAAAATTAATAATTTCGTATTGTGGCACTCTTTTTCCAAAGGAGCTCAATAAAGAGAAAAAGAGTGAGAGGGCGTGTGTGTGAGTGTGTAAGAGTGCTCAAAATTAATATGATGAAAATAATCCTTCTAAATGACTTTCAAATGAATCAAATAATGTTCAAACTAGCATTTAAGTAAAAAATCTATTATTTTAACTTCCCAACAACGGTAATTGATTCCTGAATATCTTTCCACTTTGCAGAAAAATTGAATTCCTCCGCGGAGCACGCAAAATGCACAGCACGAAATTTTTATCCCTTCGTTCCGAGAGGATACATCATTAAACATTATCAAAAGACAGCCTCGCGTGAGAAAAATGAAAATTGTATGTGCTTTGATCTTCAAACGGCGATGAATACGTAACCGTAATATGTCATATCTTTTCATCCTTCCCGACACCTAAAAAACAAAATGACATTTCTTCCATTTCGGCGCCATTTCCCCGCCCATCAAACTCAACAAGTTGAGACTACTGATGGCTCGGGCAAGATGAAAGGAACCACGAGACTTAAACCGAACCCCCCAATGTGTGCGGCGAACTGTTCGCTGTCAATTCTTACCGCATCCCCTCCCCTGAGAGCGAGCGAGAGACAGAGAGAGAGAGAGAGACTGTCATCGATCTGCCATTAGAAGTATCAGGAGGAAAATCTTCAGCCTGTTCGCTTCTTTCTCTTGAATAACAATGCAGCGGAAAACGTTTTCTGCTTCAGCTTTTTGTGCTCAATATTAAATGATTTTTTTTTTAAATTCCTGTTATTGTATTGCGATTTTCTCTTCAGAACATATGCTCCTTCTTTGCTGAAATTCATGGCGTCCATAGATAAATCATTATAAAATAACAATAATAACTATATCAAGTTTAAGCATAGTTAGTTTTTATATTTAGATTCTTATCTCAAAAAAAAAAAAAAAAAATTGTTTTCCCAATATTAAATGTTAGTTTTTATATTTAGATTCTTATCTCAAAAAAAAAAAAAAAAAAATCCCTTATCCCAAAATCTTCAGCCTGTTCGCTTCTTTCTCTTGAAGAACAATGCAGCAGAAATTGTTTTAAGCTTTAGTTTTTTGAGCTCAATATTAAATGATTTTTTTTTAATTCCTGTTATTTTATTGCGATTTTCTCTTCAGAACATATGCTCCTTCTTTGCTGAAATTCACGGCGTCCATAAACTACAGGGTGTTAAAACTTCTCTCACCCAAGACCAACTTTGAATGATAAATTTTAATTTTGTTTGCATTCTTTGATTATACACACAGAAATATATATTTTTTTTATTTCTTAATTTTTACCCGACTACACTGTAAAAAAATTCCGAAATGTTACTGATTATTTCCGTGGAACGTTTCGGGATTTCAGAGGTTTTCACCTATTTCCCCGCAAAATCAAATATCTTCGCAAAAAAGTTTCCTGAATTGCTAAAAGATTCAGGAATGCAGACTTTTTACTGGTGTGAAAAATATTTTTTGCTGCCAGTTTAAAGGTTGATTGATCGTGTTTATTAAGTGTATCTGCTTTTGTTTAGTTAGGGTCTGTCTGGGTTGACTAAGCTCCCAATGTGAGCAAATAAATAATTAGATAGCTGCAGCTTTGCGAGGCAGGAATTGCAGGCAAGGAATGTGGTTGGCTCTTGCTTGCAATTATTCGCGTAGCTTTGGCCATGGTTGCGCTAATGCTTCTGGAGCTTTCTTGGTAAACCAGGTAGGTTCTAATCAAATATATTAAACCTGTTCAATTTTTGTAGAAGGTTCACGACTGGCTTTAACAGGGGAGATTTTCAGTATTTCAGAAAGGTTACTCACTTTTACCGGAAAACGTTCTTGGTTTTTGTAAGATATGTTACTTGTTGAAATTGGGCACATCAGCTGCACATTATTTTCCAGGAACGTTTCTGAATCGTTTTTACAGTGTACTGCGAAGCAAAAAGGGAAGCGTTATGATTTTAGCAGTCTATGTATGTTTGTTTTTACTTATGTTCCTCCATAGCGCCTAAACAAGTCATCCGATTTTGATGAATAAAGTGTCACTCGATTCGTTATTACGGCCCGGGTAATGTAGGCTGCATTTTAAACGATTTTAACAATGAGAGGTGTCAATTTTGCCTTGTAAACCCCAAATTTAACCGATTTCATTCCTTTCACTTTTTAGCGCTGGTTTTAAATAAATTTATTTATGACTTAACCATCATTTGCTTTTGTAATGTATATTCCTCTGTCAACTTTAGTATAATAAAACAAGGTTAATTATGTACAGCAAGATTTTATACTCGGTATTTTGCATGTGTAAGGAAAAATTTTTGAATTATTCAGAAATTAATTTTGTAACAACGGTTGCACTACTTTTATTAAAACTGGATCAAAGGGACCCTAAATGGCAGAGTTTGGAAGCCTTTCTAATAACTCATTTTAAATGTAATTACTAATAAATATTTCTTAATTTTGGATAACTATGCTCTGCACCGTAAAAACGATTCAGAAACGTTCCTGGAAAATAATAGGCAGCTGATGTGCCCAATTTCCAGTAATATATCTCGTAAAAATCAGGAACGTTTTCCGCTGAAATTCACTAACCTTCCTGAGAAATCCAGAAATCTTCTCGTTTAAAGCCAGTCGTGCCTCTGGAACATCAGAATCATCTTAGGTAGAGATAATATAACAGCTTGGCACCTTCCTGGTTTATCAAGACTGTCTCAAAAACAGTATTGCAGTCATGGCCAAAGCTAAGCCAGAATTGCAAGTACGTATCAAGCATCTCACTTGATTGCAATTCTCGCAAAGCTACGTAGTCCATACTTATTCGCTCCCTTTGGGAGTTTAAATAGCATGGACGAGCCGCAGCTGAGTTGAAGCCGGTACACCTTATAAATACTCTCTGTTTATCTTTAAACTGGGAGCTTAAAATAATTTTTGCAACAGAAAGAATACTGCATTCGGACAACTTGTAAAAATTCAGGAAATATTTTGACAATGATACTTGATATTTCCAGGAAGTGGATAAAAACCATTGAAATCCTGAAACGTTACATGGGAATGCTCAGTAACGTTTCGTAATTTTTCTACAGTGTAGTCCAAGAGCGTTTCTTCTCTTTTACACTAATAAATACAATAAAAATCTCAAAAAATCAGTTCGGCAGTTTCAAATAAAGAAAGTGTGGCTCAATTTATACCCTAAACGACTTTAGGTGTAGCGTACATACTTTGGTTTTTAATAAAGACTTTAACTTTTATCAAAGCTTGTACATACAGGTGTATTTCATTTGGAGACCAGTAGGGCGTGGTTCGTTTTGCCCTAAATGATTTGCGCTTTCGTGCATGATCGTAAAAATGGGCGATTTCTAATTCTGTAACAAGTGTGGAAGATGCCGCACTATCCAATTCTATTCAATTTGTGTAACGAAAGAAACGTTTTACATAATTTACGTTGCTATGGAGACGGTTCTGTCAAAAATAGTACAGATGAAGATCAACTCTCTTCTTCCATAAAAGAGCGGGCATTGCATTTGCCTTCTTAAAGGTTTTCCAATTTTTAATTAACCCTGCCCTGAGCGGATAGACGGCGTTACCTCCAAAATTTTCGGTTTTCATTTCCGAACAATCAAGAAGATCGCTTACTGATTTTTCATATACAACAGTCTAGTAGAAGGATTTCTATGGCGTTTGTAGTTGGTCAGACTGATAACATGATTAAGAATTAAATGATCTTTTAGTCGCATAATTCTTTTTAATTTTTTTGAATGTGCAATAAGTATAATTAATATCTAAAAAATCTCTCAAACTTGGCTTTTGTTTTAAAGGTGATCGTAGATGTAGCCAGCCCTCCTTTTTTTGGCATGAAAAATTTTATTATGTCAAGAACTTCAATTATTGAAAAAAAAACTATCTTTCATGCTCTAATGCAAGAACAAAAAACCTATTTCACTTTAAAAACAATTCAGAAACGTTCCTGAAAACTAATGGGTAGCTAATGTGCACAATTTGTTCCAGTAACATATCTGGCAAAAAAAAAAAAAAAAACAGGAGCGTTTTCGGCTTAAGTTTAGCAACCTTCCTGAAATGATACTAGAAAGTTTCTGAAGAAATAAGAAATATCTCCGGTTACAACCAGCTATGTCTCGGGATGCTTCAGAGAAAACTTAGCAGGTTTAAAATAATAGCTTGACACTTTCCTCAATTACCAAAAAAGTTCCAAAAGTATTATCTCAGTCTTAGCCAAAGGTAGGCCAGAATTGCAAGCAAGTACCTCTCATCAACAATTGCCTTCATTTTTTGCTAAGCTACGAAGTTCAGAGACTTATTCGCTCCCACTCTGAGCTTAGTCAATCTAGACCGACAGTAATTGAGCTGAAGCATTACTTAATTAATATGCTCAGTTAATCTTTAAACCAGTAGGTAAAAATATTTTTCACAACAGTAAAAAGTCTGCATTCGTAAAACTTGTAGCAATTCATAAAACGTTTTGAGAAACATACTTGATTTTCATAGGAAAATGATAAAGCCTGTGAAATCCAAAAACGTTCTACGGAAATAATCAGTGACTTTTCGGAATTTTTTTAGTCTTCTATCACGCGGAGGTAAACTTTCGTTAATAATATTTTTGTGCAAAATTTCGATGGATCGACACATTCAAATTTAAGAAATATCTTAATTTTTCGTTCCGTATTTATTTTAAACTAGTGACACCCGCACGGCTTCGCCTGTAGTAGAAAATTAAAAGGTCTTTTGGTTCGCCTGTATATTTACAAATAATGGATGCTGAATTTCTCGCCGACTGGCTTACCCATGTTACGGTTCCACGTTATGATAACTTGGTAGTTTACTCTTCCATCTTATGATAATTTTTCTTGGGAAAATGTTCTTAAAACTGGAACAGAAAAATAACAAAATTGAATTTTCAAAAAATCGCTTCGTATTGCACACTCCCATGCTACAAACTAATTAATTCTATGCCAAATTTCATGAAAATCGGCCGAACGGTCCAGGCGCTATGCGCGTCACAGATATCCTGACAGACAGAGAGAGAGAGAGAGATCCGGACAGGAGAGACTTTCAGCTGTATTATTAGTAAAGAGTAAATAAAACTAAATCACGCATTTATATACAGAGTGTATCAGTACAGCGTTTACAGACTTTCAGGGCAGATAGAGTACACCTAGACGATGGGAAACTACATAGCAATGTATGGTCGGAAACTTTTTCCTGGCGTGGTAGTGACGACACAAATTACCAAAAAGACAAGACACGAATAAGAGAAAATTTTTATGTTTATTGTCCTTAGTACAGCAAAAAACTAAGAAAAAAGAACAAAAGGAACCAACGATCGTCATCAATGTAAGTGTTCGAAATTACGACCTTGGGCCATGATGCATAACCTCACATCTCTGGCGCATTGAAGATCGAACGTCAAAGCGAGCGCAGCAACAAAAACCGCGTGTGCGCATGCACCGTCATCTGATGCTTCGGTTTACTTAACGACAAATATCGTGTACACCAGACAAAACTTAAACGCATTTTTGCTGTATTAAAAATAATAAACATGTTTTTCCCTCTTATTTGTCCTGTCTATCTTGTGCTTTGTGCTGTCACTATCGCTTAAGGAAAGCGTTTCCGACTACCCATTGCTATGTGATTTCCCATTGTCTAGGTGTACTCTATCCGCCCTGAAAGTCTGTAAGCACTGTACTGATACACTCTGTATATGTATATATCAAAAGTGCCACTTTAATCAGGAAAAAAATATTAGTCTCTTTCTTTTTTTTTTTTAAATTAGGGTCTCACGTAAGCAATCAATGCTCGTGTAATTGTAACGTTAAACGTAATAAACTGCTACTTAACTTCAGTAGTTATAACCAGTCTTGAAATCTGAATAGGCATTTAAAATATACACAAAAAAAATTCTTTTGGTATAAGAATTCTTTTCAGAAGTACGATTTTCATGAAATAAGGCTTTTTGGGGCTTTAATTTAATAGGTATAAGAATTGCACGAGATGTTTTCTCTCTCCTCTTTTTTTCAGTGTAACAGGACAGTTACTTCTTATTTAATTTAACAACAATAAAAGTTCGAAGTTGTTTCAAGATAAATTAGAAAGACTACAATGTCCGTTTTATGTTGGATGTTTAGGAGAATTCGTCTTCTTAATTGAACTTGTTCAGTTTAATTGATTCGAATTACACCTTACCTGAAGTTTCTAAGTTCAAAGTTCAGCATGTTAAAAGACTAACTTTACTAGAAGTAAATAAAAGAAGTTTCTTAGCCGGAAGTATTTGAATCTCTCTTCAAATATTGAAATAAATACTGGAAAATATAGTCAATATTTGATTCTCATGAAATACATTTTCTAAGAAAGACAGTTTGTAAAAAGTTTAAAATATTACTTAGTATAAAGCAACCCTAATTTTTAATCAGTCAAGCATATTAATCTTAACGTCTTAGAATTTGATAATTTTCGGTGCTTTGTATTTACCTATGAAGAAGATGAGAAATCTGCATTTAATTAAAATTTTTAATGCAAAAAAAAAATTAACAAATTTTGTAATGTTTCCCCTACAAAGAACATTTATAATACTAACATGGAATGCAAGATAACTCATTTGTATATCAGTTTAAAATTTCTCTGGGGTTTTATATAATTATTTTACACATAGTTCTTATTAGAAAACTTTTCAATTTCCATTCTGAATATCAATCTGACAAAAGAACACTTTTTAATTTTGTCAATCAAAGACTTTATGGGGTTTCGTGGAACTAGTATTTACAAAAGAAATTTAAGAGCAAACATTTCTTTTTTCTTTCAAAGCACAAGTTAGAAGCAAAAGAAATTACCAATGCCTTTAATTTTGAAAATCGATAAACATTTTGAAACTCCGTTATTGTATTCAGCGAGACTAACTTCTTCTGATTAGATTATAAAAACGTTATAAATTACGTTACAAATACAAAATCTTCGAAGTATAAGACGTCAAAACCCAAACCAGCTGCGTTATTCGTTGCTTTAACGTGGAAAGACGCATAATTGTAGCTCCGTAGTACACGGTAAAAGAGATTAAGAAACGTTCCTGGAAAATAATAGGCAGCTGATGTGCCCAATTTTTGCCAGAAACATATCTTGTAAAATACACGAATGTTTTCGCTAAAATTCAGTAACCTTCAGAAAATCTTTCTGAATAACATAGAAATAGCTCCAGTTAAAGTCCCATTAAAGTTGTTTCTAATGTTTAAAGTCCTGTTAAAGTTTTCCCTTGCTTTCCAACGGGAGGGGCGGGGGATACAATTTCTGGGAGTGTCATTGCACTGTAAAAAAATTCCGATACGTTACTGAGTACTTCCATGTAACGTTTCAGGATTTCAATGGTTTTTATCCACTTCCTGGAAATATCAAGTTTCATTGTCAAAAAGTTTCCTGAATTGCTAAAAGTTGCCCGAATTCAGACTTCTGTCTGTTGTAAA
Source organism: Uloborus diversus (assembly GCF_026930045.1). Classification (NCBI taxonomy): domain Eukaryota; kingdom Metazoa; phylum Arthropoda; class Arachnida; order Araneae; family Uloboridae; genus Uloborus; species Uloborus diversus. Next base: position 49,553,128 of record NC_072738.1, on the reverse strand, counting down.
AAATATTTTCAGCTCCCAGTTTATAGATTAACTGGGAGTATTTATAAGGTGTACCGGCTTCAGTTCGCTTACAGCTAGTCCATGCTCATTAAACTCCCAAAGGGAGCGAATTACTATGGACTACGTAGATTTGCAAGAATTGCAACCAAGTGATATGCTTCATACTCAATTGCAATTCTTGCTTAGCTTTGGCCATGTTTGAAATACTGCTTTTGGAACTCTCTTGATAAACCAGGAAGGTGCCAAGCTGTTATGTCATCTCTACCTAAGATTACTCTGATGTTCCAGAGACACAACTGGCTTTAAGGGGGTCCGGGACACAAAAATCCTCAAATTTTGCAATTTTTTTTTATAATTTGAAAAATTGCTTCGTTTTTTTCTGCTTAAGAGGACGTTTGAATCTTGTTTCTACCTTAAATAGAACGAAAGTTATAGTTATTTTTGTTGCATGCATCTAACGAATGTGTACATAACTTTGAAACTTTAAACGCGTTTTTCTCCATGATGCAATTTTTCCCGATTTCTTGCATTCAAACTCTTATAAGTCAGGAACCGATACAGATAAAGTAATGAAACTTGGAGCATATCTTTTTCAAGCAATTTACTTTAATTTTTATTCGGCGAATTCGAAAAAAAACGTTTACTGCAAAAATTATGATTTTTTTAAAAAAAAGTATCTTCGAATTTTTCGAAATTTTTCTTCAAATATTTTTTATTTTTTATTGAATCAATATTTTTAAAATCGCCGAATAAAAATTAAAGCTTAGATATTTGTGCATACTTTTTTGAAAAAAAATTGAAAATTGACCAACAATATTTTGAGTTATAGCAATTTAAAGCAACCCCATTTTTTTGAAAAAAACTAATTAAATTTAAATAAAAAAATATTTTTTTTTCATATTTATGTTATGATTTTGCTTATTAAATAAATGATGAATCAGTTCAAAAAATTTCAAAACTCTAAAGTACATAATAAAAAAATTTTCAAAATGTGTCCCGGACCCCCTTAAACGAGAAGATTTCTGTATTTTCAGGAAGGTTACTGAATTTTAGCGGAAAACGTTCCTGGTTTTTGCGAGATATGTTACTGGAAGAAATTGGGCACATCAGCTGCCTATTATTTTCTAGGAATGTTTCTGAATCATTTTTACAGTGTGATGCAGGGCCGATCAGATCTCTCCTACTCATATACTCAAATGCTTAAATTTCACAATGCTTGAGGTTTTAAGAGACTCAATTTTTTTCTGGTTTTTTGATTTTATGGAGATGATGCAGCTAAGCTGTATCATCTGGGAATAACAACACTACACTGTAAAAACGATTCAGAAACGTTCCTGGAAAATAATGGGCAGCTAATGTGCCCAGTTTCTTCCAGTAACATATCTTGGAAAAATCAGGAACGCTTTATTCTAAAAGTCAGTAACCTTTCTGAAATTAACCTTGAAACTTTATGAAGACGTGCAAAATCAGCACTGTCAAAGACAGTCATGTCTCTTGAACCTTCTAGAAAAATTAGGAAGGTTTAGTGTAACTGATTAGAACCTTCCTAATTTACCAAGTAGGCTCCATAAAAATCAGAGCGACAACGGCCAACGCTATGCAAGAAGGAACCAAGCATACGTCTTAACTGCAATTCCTGCCTTGCAAAGCAGTAGCTATCCATTGTCATTTTCGCTCTCATTGGGAGTTTAGTCAATCTGGACAGGTCGTACGCAAGCTTAGGCCGATACACTTAATAAACACGCTCATTCAATTTTTAAACTGGTTGCTAAAAATATTTTCCACAACAGTGAAAAGTCTGCACGCGTGTAACCTGTAGCGATTTAGGAAACTTTTTTGTGAAGATACTTGTTTTTACAGAGAAATAGGTGAAAACGTGTGAAATCCCGAGACGTTCCACGGAAAATACCAGTAATATTTCGGAATTTTTTACCGTGTACAATATGCTTCTGGAACCTTCAGAGAAAACTTAAATAGGTTTTTAGTAGCTTGGAGCCTTTCGGATTTGCCACGACAGCTTTAAAAGCATTATTGCAACTCGGTCCTTAACTAAGATAGAATTGATTCGCTCTCATCACTGTAAAAGCGATTTAGAAACTTTCCTGGAAAATAATAGGCAGCTGATGTGCCCAATTTCTGCCAGTAACATATCTCGCAAAAATCAGGAACGTTTTCCGATAAAATTCAGTAAACTTTCTGAAAAATCCAAAAATCTTCCCAATTAAACCCAGTCGTGTCTCCAGAACTTCAGAGTAATCGTAGGTAGTGATAATATAACCGCTTGGCACTTTCCTGATGAATCAAGACAGTTGCAAAAGCAGTATTGCAAAAATGGCCAAAGCTAAGCCAGAATTGTAACTATTAAGCATCTCGCTTGATTGCAATTCTTGCACAGCTACGTAGTCCATACATATTTGCTCCCTTTGGGAGTTAAATCAGCATGAACGAGCTGTAATCAAATGGAAGCCGATACACCTTATAAATACTCTTAGTTAATCTTTAAACTAGGAGCTGAAAATATTTTTTTACAACGGAGAGAAGTCTGCATCTGGACAGCTTGTAGCAATTCAGGAAACTTTTTGACAATGGTACTTGATATATCCAGAAAGTGCATAAAAACCATTAAAATCCCGAAACGTTACACGGAAACACTCAGGAACGTTTTAGAATTTTTTTACAGTGATTGTGAGCATAGTTAATCTGGATTAACCGTTATCGCTTTTAAGTCAGTAGACTTAATAAATACGTTCCCAATAGTGAGCAATCTGCAATTGTGCAACTTGGAGTAATTCAGGAAACTTTTTGACAAAAATGCTTTATTTTCACAGAAAATTGGTACAAACCAGTGAAATCCCAAAACATTCCATAAAAATTAGCGGCAACGGTTCCGAATTTCTTCACAATGCATCATACACATATCGCTAGGTTTCTTTCAGAACAAATAATATGAGAAATAATTATTTCGTGCTCAGTCTTAATGCAAAAATTCAAGTAAATATTTTAACATGCTTCTTTGTTATACCTTAAGTGTTTAACTTTCATCATCACAATTTGCGATTATCTACAAGAGACGCTGCAGGCTCTGGAAAATGGCGCCTGAAACAGGTTCCCTGAACTATTTCCAAGACCGCTTTACTCGCGTAGGAAATAGCTTGTCTAATGACACATCTGCCTTGTTTGCGCAAAATTGAAAAGCTGTTTGGCAAATTTTTTAAATCACCGCAAGTTTGCGCATTCAAGCTCAAGATTTATGAATAAAAACAAGTATATGGCGAAACAAAGCTTTCTAAAACGCTTTTTAACTAATGATTTGTTATCAAAGAAATTCTTAAAAATCTGTTTTATTTGAAAATTTTCAAAATCACTAAAACACGAATGTATTATTTCAGCTTTAAGATTAATTTTACGTTGTTAACAGTTGACTTTAAAATTAGAATTTCTGATTTTTGTTTTTGACAACGTTTAAAAAGCTGTTTCTGTAAATCATCCAATGCAACGAATATAACCAAATTATAAACAGAAGCTATTTGAAAAAGTTTTAAATGACATCATACTGATGATTTTTATTTAAGTTTATGTATAAAGAAAACTTGAAAAGTATTGTTTGCTGCGTGCTTTGTTAAGTAGAAAATTAATTTGTATAAATAAATATGGCATCCAATGAAAGGTACAAAAAGTCCTTCTGTTCCATAAAATGTTATTACAACATTTAAAACCAGGCTTCTACACACTTTACTATTATATGACTTTTTTTTAGTTTTCTTTCACAAATATAATTACGTATGAGATACTATACGAAACTATCTAAAAAAGTAACACTCTAACAGCACATAAGCATATAATAAATTAATAAAAAGTTTAGCTTTTAAATAATGCTTCTTGAATTTAGTTAACTCAAATATGAAAGTCGCATCAGAGATTCATCGTGGCAAGGAAAATATGTATTTACGCATTATTATTAAATCAAATGCATTATTTGCTTTGGAAGTCTAAAGCCAAACCTAACAGCAGCATTGAGGACCATTCCAAAACGGAAAATATCCCTAGAAACTTAATTTTCTAAACGAGCGATTTACGTCAAAAAATTCACAGCACTACCTCCGTTAGAACTAGCTTCCAAAGTAAATATTTGTTTCCGTATAAGTGGCATCGTTAAGCAAATTGGGTATTTGTTTAATGACGTCAACAGTTCTCCAATAACAAACGAACAAGCTTCTCTCTCGCCTTCAAACAACCGAATTTTTAAAGGTATCTCTTTCTAGAATGCACCAAGCACAACAGGTTTCAGTAATATGAAACATTTTTTAATAATGATATTTCTTTCGATAAGATAGCACATTCGACAAAGTTTGATTAATGATAGTTGCTACAAAAGCAGCTCTGAAGGGAAAAACTGCGCTTGCGAAAATTGAGGTAGTGTAGGAGAGATGCATTTATTGTTTGTTCATTATTTTGTGAAATTGTAGAATTGATTATACGTGTTGCTTTTTTTTAGGCATCTAAAGTCCTCTTTTTTAGAGTAAGGAATATAGAAACATGATAACAAGGTTTTTTTCTATGAAGCATGAATATTTATTCAAACTGTAAGTAAATAATTATCAGTATTTTGTACTTCATATCAGGAACAAAGTTTATATTTTCATTTCTCATTTTTTCTATTTCTTTCTGCTGCCTTTTTTCTTTTTTAAACCAACTAAGACGTCTAATAAATATTTCTTATTTATCAAAGAATTAATAATAATAATTATAATAAACATTTTCATATTTAAATTTGAAAAAATACTAACTAGAAGATTTTTAAAATAGTAACAAAGATGCAAATAAAAAGTAACACAGTAGCAAAACAGTCGGATGTTTTTCTAACTAAAGCAGTAATATAATTAGCAAATTATAGTCATTATTTAAATACCTTCTGAATGAAATTCAAAAATAACAGCAACACCGCCAGTCCGTAAAAAGTTTAAATGACTGCTACTTAAAGTTTGCGTTCTGTGCACCCAGAAATGGATCCAGAAGGGGGTTTATGGTTGTCCTTAACCCCCACTCTCTAAGAGACCAATTATGTCCTAAAACTACTTTTAGGGGACTTATACTTCGACAAATCGGCCCCAGATTCATCTTCATCATTTTCGCCCTTGGTGCTACGAACGATAGTTTCTTCAAGAAACTATAGTTTCATAGACATGAGCTTAGTCGGCCTTACTAATTAGAATACACGCATGCGCAGTGAACCGTCTTTGTGTTCCGGATAAGAAAACCTTGTCACTTTTAACTTTTGTATGAAAGTTTCTGTTTGGGTTCGGAATGATTCTTAAATACTCAGAGGGAATATTTCATCTAAAAGAAAAAATGTTGGTATTGAACAACACATACAGGGTGTACTGAAATAAACTGATTGTTTTCAAAAATTTATAACAGGAAAACGGTTAATGATACAAAAATAATTCTTGCAGGAAATTCATCTAGTGGGCCGTAAATTTAGTTCCCTGAGTTCCAAAATTTAGTTCAAGAATTTTTCCATAGATGGCGCTGCAGATCGTAAGCCTAAATCAAAGAAAGGCAGAAAATTATATCATAGCTTTTCGAAAAATATTTTCAAGAAACAAAATTACGCAACAATATTTTCAAAATATCTATCGTCGGCTGCAACCACATGTCGCAATCGGAGGAAAAATCGGTGAAATCAAATCCTTTTTTTTTTTTGACTTAAAAGTTTACTATCTGCAAAGATTTCTATTGAAAATGTTTTGAAGTAAAATTTTTGGAACCGTGGGGAAAAAAATTACGGCCCACTACATGAATTTTCCGTAAGAATTTTTTCTTTTAATCATTAACAATTTTCCTGTTATAAACTTTTGAAATCAGTATGTCTATTTCAGGTCACCCTGTATTAATATGGGGAAAATACTCAAAAATATTTCCCGCAAACAGAAGTTATCAAGAAAATATTTACTTAATAAACACTACCTGCGACAATCGCCTGAAGATAAATAATAGAACATTTTCAGGCAATTAACAATTGAAGAAATATTAACTAAAAATAAGAAACTTCTACGAAAATACATAACATAAGCCCCCAAGTCATTCGCTAATTAAAATATGAAAAAATAACACCAAATTTTCCGTTTTTTTTTAAAATATTAATTTTGTTTTTTTACAATAATATTTGTGTTGCGAAAATAAAATTATGCTGTTGTTTTGAAAAAGAAAAAATATATATGCAGACCTAATCTTAGTGTCTAAATTTTTGAAACAGCTAGACTGCCTGGAATATGAATTCTTTTGTTCGGCAAGGACTTTTTATCTCGTTTTACAGCTCCATCCTTTCAGACTATTTTTTCCAAGAGGCTTTTTAGGTATTACGTGAAACAAAACTTCATGAACAGAAGAGTGGAAAACCTTTCAAACGGCATCTTTTTTTTCGGTGAACCCCGAAATGCAATTTCCTTAATCTGTTGCAGAAGTAAATGCATCGATTTTTGTGGTGAAAGGACATATCGGCTTCCTTTTAACCTCAACGCTTATTATTACATTTAAACTCCGATATTTTTAACAATTAGTTCTCAGATTTAGAGAATCCATACAGGAAATATATCAATTTCAATGAAAACTAGATGCACTATTTTATCAAGTTAATGACCTACCACTTTCACTGTGTGAAACAGAACGGTACATGTCTCACAGTTTCAAAATGTACAGAAGAAGGAGCACCAAAACAAGCTTGTAATTTTCATACTCTTACACTGGTTCCCCCTTTCCACAAAGAATATAGGGTAACGGCAATAGTAACATACATGCTTAAAACATCGCTCTTAGGTTAACTCAGTTTTCTGAGCCTTTTAATGTATTTAGACTTTTTAAACTATTTTTCTCTAATGCAACTACATCTCATCAAACGTTTGGCTGCTTCTGGATCCTCTGAATTAGATAATTCTATTTTTATTTGCTCAATTTCAAAAAAATAAGCTCCGACCCCCCAGTAACAGACACCGACAATTCTGACAGGGCAGTATACAAGGAATATAGGGGGGTCTCAGGGTTCAACCACTCCCCCTCAGAAAAGTTCAGTTTTACATTTAACTGTTTGTTTTTTTTAAAGATTTCCAAAAATTATTGTTCCAAAACTCAAATTTCTTTCATATGTCTATTAATTACATAAAACGCTTTCATAATAGGTGACTCGACGACTTGAACATTAGCGCAAACAGCGCAAATCTCCGCATGAAAGTTTTTAAACCCTCCTCGAAAATATTTTCTTGTTATTTTTTGATGATACCCAGTAAGAGATAGGATGAGGATAGGATGAGTAATGAACAAAGTTCCCCTTTTCTCTTCAAAATGTGCTAAAGTTCTTTATTTTTAGATCAAAAACCTTATTAAATTCAAATTAACATGAAATACCGCAGACCTCGTAGTGGCTGTTCATAAACCTTCCGTCACTGCCTTGTAGATACCAACTGGCTCACACAATTCATTCTGATAAGACCAGATGGTTGCACCGTATTCAAGGGCCACAGCAACATCAGTTTTACCCGCCTAAAGTTCCTATTATTTAAATCCAAACTTACGACTGTCTGTTACTGGTGCTGTTACTTTGCTATTCTAGTATTTGGGTTTGATGGCCTGATTGGTAAGCTGCTGGACATCTAACTGCACAGACGCGAGTTCAATGTCAGCTAATATAAGATCCTATGTTTATCAAAAGTTTTTTCTATAAGTATACTTCTATTAGTGGGGTATTCATCATTTTTTCTTGATTAAGAGTAGATGAAAATAGAAGCTCATTTACGTTATTAAGCTATACAGAGAGGATAAAATTAAACAGACAGGACTTACTCAGAGGCTCATAGCTCCGGATGTACTGATCTGATTCAAATTAAACTTTGAATATATATTATGCAGATTATGCAGACGAGATTATTGCAAAAAATGTAGTTTGAAATTTCACCATCGATTGACGCTATAACGGCACAAAATCATGCCTCTCAAACCAAAGAAAAATGAAATATTTCAAGTATTTACGTCCTTAGGTGTGCTCTATGCAAAGGGGTGGCAAGCGAATAAAGCAGCAGACGGAGTTCCCTAGTTCAAGGAATAAAAGCTGAAATACAGCAAAAAATACGGCGTGAAATTGAATTTCGGCTTAATATTTTGCAAACCACAAGCGGAGCTCTTGTGGAACTTGTAATGTTTAAAATTGTATTGTATAAAAGTGCTTCATATTGCATTCCACTAAAAGAAAATAACACGTACATAGCACTGTTATCTTTTTTATTTTTTAAAACACGAAATGCGTTCAGTACTTTTCGCCCACACTGCATAGTACACTGTATAAAAATTCAGAAACGTTACTGGTTATTTCCGTGGAGTTCGGGATTTCAAAGGTTATCACCTATTTCTCCATAAAATCAAGCATCTTCACAAAAAAGTTTCCTGAATTGCTAAAAGATGAATAAATGCGAACATTTCAGTGGTGTGATTTTTTTTTTCTTTCCCAGTTTAAAGATTGACTAAGCGTGTTCATAATTGCATCGGTTGCAGCTTGTTTATGGCCCGTCTGGATTGACTTTAAGGCTCCTAATAGGAGCAAGTAAGTTACTGGACAGCTGCCTAATAGGAGCAAGTAAGTTACTGGACAGCTGCAGTTTTCGCTTAGCTTTGGCCGTGGGTGCTCTAACGTTTTATTGGGATTTCCGTGTAAATCAGGAAGAATCTACTCAATTACATTAAACCTACTTAATTTTTCTTATAAGGTTCCTGAGACATGACTGGCTTTACCAGGGGAGATTTTCCAATATTTCAGAAAGTTTTAAGGATAATTTCAGCAAGGTTACTGACTTTTATAGGAAAATGTTCCTGGTTTTTGCAAGATATATGTTTTTGACTGAAATTGGGCACATCAGCTGCCTATTAATTTCCAGGGACGTTTCTGAATCGTTTTTACAGTTTTTCACTACACAAATTGCTCGCAAAAACTATGGTTGAACCTCCGTGCATGGAGCCAAGATGCCTCAAACATGACACATTTTCACTTTCTTTGGCACAGTTTAGCCACCGCTGCCAATGTCCACTGAAGGTCAGTCATAAAATTTACGATATATTTCATTTGAGGCACTGAATATCATGTCATCAAAGATTACTTTCGCTGATGCTCAATGCTCAGAGATAATTGAATATTAAAAAATGTCGATTCGAGAAAAACCTTGAGTTGGGACCAAATTTTTGTGGGTCACATTTTTTTTTTGGAAGAAAAGAAAAAATATGTGTTTTCTAAAATCATTTGAAGAAACCACTGTAAAAATTTTAGCGAAATCAAAAATGGCATGTATCTGACCTGCCTGACTCTTATAAAAACTGGCTCTTAAACTTCATGAAATGTTTCAGTTGCGTTTCACTAATACGGAAAATATATGAGAATAGTAAAACAGTATTGGACAAGAAAAAAAGGCATTTTTAACCACTGCGTTAGTATATTTTTATTTCCTTATATATATATATATATATATATATATATATATATATATATATATATATATATATATATATATATATATATATATATATATATATATATATATATATATATATATATGGGTCACATATAAATAATTTTTCAATAATGATGCGAAGAAATGCAATTGACTTTCTGTATTATGTATCCTTTCAGCTGTTCTGAAAACAAAACATGAATTTAAAACTAAAAGCTGTTTAGAAGTATCGTGCCTGTGCGGAGCAGAAAAATAAACATGCATTGCTTGAAAGGCAGAAAAAGTCTTTATCAGAATATGTGCTTTTTGTTTGTGTCAAAATTCGCACGCTTTTTATGCTTATCACGTCGCACTGTGAGTGGCAGAAATATGCACTCTCTCTGGTAGCACGATCTTACCCTTTGAAGTCTGAAAAAAAAACGCTTCCTCTCGAAAGATTGTAAAACATATGCATATCACATATACAAAGGTTACTATTGTTGATTTTAAAAAAGAGAAGATTGTAGATCTTTGGTGTAAAAATGGTTAAATCTGGGTAGTGTACAAATCACATATACAAGACATAATATCGCTGATTTTAGAAGATATTATATTTTAGATATGTGGTGTATAAAATGTTAAATTTCCCCAGTATGCGAATCACATATGCAAGTAGATTGTAGATACGAGTATATGGTGTAAAAATGGCTGAATCTCAGTAATATGCTAACCACACTAATCTATGCAAAGTTTAATGTTGTTGATTTCAATGGAACCGAGACGCTCTCAGCAACGAAAACAGTCGAATTTTCAGTTGCAAATCATGAGGTGTATATTCATTTAGAATGTGGATATATATTGTAAAGATGATTAAAATTCGGTTGCAAACTCAAGAAGTTTTTTATGACCATAAGGGCCATAAATGTATTATTCAACGATAAATTTTTAGTTTTAAATATTGTCCTGTTTTCTTAAATTAAGGATTTTACATAATGCATTACTTATCTTAGTTTCCAAAAAGTTTGGTTTTAATACTTTTATTTATAGCTTACTCAACAAAATTAAAAAAATTGAGACAATATTTAGTCGCTAACAAAAGATCAATGATAGATATTTTAGCTGAATTAATGCAATCCCTCTCTATATGCGTATTCACTTTTTAAATCAAGTTTGTTTCTGCAGAAATCAGCATAACATCGGCGACTAAGTACTATAAGATATTACTTCATCCTTTTGTATAATTAATTATCTTCGAAGTTATAGAATGCTGATAATATCATTAATTTCATTTCAGATAAACACTTACTAGACGATGAGATATTATAATTAAAGAAGATTATGGTCTATTTATTATATATATGTACATATATATGTAGAGAGAGATCTTGTGTGTGTGTGTGTGAACCGTTCCTTTTGCTAAATGGAAAAAGTAAACAAGTAATAATAACAACAATAATAATAATATAATAATAATTTATACATATAAAAATGGATGTATGTTTATGTGTGTGTGTATGTGTATGCGTGTATGTTTCTTATACAAATCCAGTCAGTTTTCGTCGGATTTCTTCCAAATTTGGTACGAAGGTAAACTGATTTTCAGGAATTCATATAGAGGGTTTTTTAGAATTTTGAAAAGATTCAAAAAGGTTTAAATTCATATTTTGAACTGTATAATTGCATTTTTCCACACGAATGAATTCTCGTATAGTTATGAATTCGGTCTGAATGAAAAGCCTGTAAAAAACTGACCCAAATGAAGTTTTTTTCAAAGAGAAACTATCACCGTTAAAGTTAGGAGGCTTGATCCAGGTTGACTAAGCACCTACTGAGAGCGAATAAGTCTCTGGGTAACTGCAGTCAGCGGAGTTGCTTGGCTCCAACCCTTAGCTCTGCCTTAGCGTCCTGGTCATGGTTGCATTGATGCTTCTGGAGCTTTCTTAGTAAAATTCCAATCATTTGTATTAAATCTACCGAAATTCCTTTGATAGCTCTAGATTGGCTTTAAACGGTGAGAACTCCATATTCTTCAGACAGATTCAAGGCTAATTTCAGGAAGGTTCCTGATTTTTAGCGGAAAACGGGGCTGGTTTTTTCAAGATATGTTACTGGCAGAAATTGAGCACATCAGCTGCCCATTAATTTCCAGGAACGTATCTGAATCGTTTTTACAGTGTATGGAGTGGTGTGAATATAATGTTTTACTGTCATTTAGATAGAATTCATTCATTTAATTGTTCAAAAAAATAAAATTAAAAAAAATTGAATTTTGACATTTTGAATTTAAATTATGTTTTTCACAATCACGAGTGTGTATTTGTTGGCGTGTGTGTTTGTGTGTGCACGTGTGTAGGCGTGTGTGCTTGTGTCTGTGTATGGGCATGAGTGTGTGGGTATATGTGTATAGGTAGGCGTGTGTGTTTGTGTCTGTATATGTGTGTGTGTGTAGGTGTATGTTTGCATGTGTGTGTGATGTGTAGGATAGGGACGCTATATGGAGACGGTTTTCGCTATAGGAGCAGCATCGTGAGGAGCCTATCGGCGGTGGTGCTGTCAGAGGGAGGAGGTGGGAAAATAAAATGATAGGACGCCATGAGAACAATAAGCAATCGTGATTGCTCAAAAAAAAAAAGATATTGTGCATTGAAAAGCACCCGGGCAACGCCGAGTAGTAAGCTAGTTTAAAATAAAACACTCACACAAAAACTTGTTTCCTGTGAAAACTGTAATTTCTTTGATTATAAAACTGTCGAGATATTCCCATTGTGAATTTCTTCCTTAATGCAATTTTAGTCGGACTAAAATGTTTGATATGCAAATAGCACCAGGTGTTGTACGGTAAAATATTCGAATTGTGAAATTGTATCGTCTCAAAACAATTAGTAGCAGAAGGTGTTTTTTTCTAAATGACTTACTGTTAAGATTGTGAGTTAAATTAGCAAATCAATATGACATTAATTAGAATACAATATGTGTATTTAAAAAATATAGCAGCAATTCTTTTTTAACATGTAAATGTACTTTTTCTTTCATCTTAAACTAATCTGGTTGTTACGAACAAAGGCTAATACGATAAGAGCCGTTTTTTTTCCTTTTAAATTTTAAAATATCTGAATTTCAACTAAAAAAGTTACACTTTGAACATTGAAACAACGCACATCGGCATAAAGAATTTTAAATGAAGATTTCTTTTGAAAATTTGTAGGCCTATTTAATCCGAAATACGGAGAACTTTTGCCGAAATCGATTTAACAAATTTCTTTTATTTACTCCTCATTTACGTTGGCGTTCTCTTCAGTTAAAACAAAATACCAAATTCATAATTCCGCTTTTAAAATGTGATGTACTTTTAAGTGCAATCAAATGAAACTACTTGAAAAAATATATTTTATCGAAACTCTGCTCACTTAGAGAGAAAGGCATAGATTAAAATTTGGGACATTGAAAAGCTTCTTAGTCAGTAATATTCTTAAATTTAATGGGAAAGAAAAGAGCCGGATTCGTTGCTTATCATGTTTTTGTTTGAAGGATTACGTGCGGAAACCTGTCGCATCCATTTATGAAACAGTAATGAATTTCAAAATGTATTTGTTTTGGCAACGAAAACTTAAGCGCCGAGTTTCGCAAGACGCTATATCTTCCTAAAGAAATATGGTTATGACTTTGAGGAAATCAATGCAATAAAATACTTTTAAAATGCTTTTTTTAACACACATTTTCTAAAACAAAAATATGTCTTGAAAATATTTAATTGGCATTTTTTAAAATAAAAGAATCGAAAAATCTGGCAAAATATGGTTAAAAACAAAAGTCTAGCAACACAAATTCATGCATTAAATAATGGATATGTATATCATGTTCATTGCAAAATTTCTAACCCCTGTACAAACGCTTATTGTTTAAGATTAGAACTTCTGTATTACTTCACCGCTTGTTGAAGCAAACTGTCTTCTTAATTAAAAATCTCACAAAAAAATTTAATTAAAGAGGTATACCCCTTTTAAAGAGCGCACAGTAGTGCTGGCCTCTTTATTTTTTCCCAGGATTCAGTTTACAAAAAATTAAATGAAACGAAAATATTTTTTACGAATTATTTCCAGAAATATATTTTAAATTAAACTGTTATAAGTACACACACAATAACTTTATTTTCAAGCACAGCATTCAACCTGATTTTTCCTTTTTCCTTACAATCACACATCAGTAGGTTGCACTTCAAGTTTGTTTACACTACACAGCTCACCAATTCCCCTTAAAAATCTTAAAAATAAAACAAAAAGTACAAAAGTTATGACAAACTAGATTTACTCTATTTCTCTCCTTTAAAAGAATATCCTGACTTTTGTTTTTGTTAAAAAAAAGGATGTAAAAAAAAATCAAAATAAGTTTCTGTAACACATTAGTTTCTACAGTTCAAATACTCTTCCCCATTTCAAAAATCATTTTTTGCTACTTTCCTGTAGAAAATGCACTTGATTCTGAATATTTTGCTATCAAGTTAGATATCCTTATGCAACGAACCGTATTTCCGCAGTATTACAGATTGCACTGTACTGAGATGGACAAGCATTTTACTTTCGTTATTATCTTGCGATTTGATTAGTTGTTGAATAGTTTAAGAAATATTTCTCTGAATTTAGTTACTGCAACTTTCAAAGAGCTTTAGTTGTAAAAGACTAAAAGCGATGACTTTTTTTACCACAATCCTGCGTATAAAAACCCGTAAGTCTTTCACTGTAAAAAAATTCCGAAACGTTACTATTTCCGTCTAATGGTTCGGGATTTATCCACTTCTTGGAAAAACCAAGTATCACTGTCAAAATATTTTCTGAATTGCTACAAGTTGCACGAATGCTGACTTCTCACTGGTGTGAAAAATATTTTTTGCTCCCAGTTTTAAAATTAACTGAGCGGATTTATAAAGCGTATCGGCTTTAGTTCAGTTACGCTCTGTCTGTGCTGATTGAACTCCCAAAGGGAGCGAATAAGTTTGGACTACGTTGGCTTGCAAGAATTGCAGGTGAGTAAAATTCTCGTTACTTGCAATTCTGGCTTAGCTTTGGCTAAGGCTTCTATATAAGGGGAGCTGACTTATCCGACATTTTGGTTCCAAAATTATCGGGCGAAAAAAATAGACATTTGTACAAAAGCCTCATTGCAGAAAACTGGTGACCAAACTTTAGGTGTGTTGCCCGATTGATGTTTGATTATTTTATTCTGTGGATGAATACAATTTAATTAATACAAATTAAAAACAAATAAGGTATGAAAATGAGGTTTATTACCGTAAACATTTCCCGATACATTTTAGCTGAATTTGTAAACGAAGTTATCTTTCAAAATTTACCTAAAGTGACATTTTACTCAACTTATCATCAATTATTTTACGACTTAGCAACCAGCGAATATTATGACGTATTTATAAATACTAGAAACGAGGTTGGATCCAATTCTGTCTTGGAACCAAAATGTCGGATAAGTCAGCCTGTCTTTTTCAAGGGGCTCTAGCTTTGGCCATGTTTGCAATACTGCTGATGGAAAGTTCTTAGTAAATCAGGAGCGTGCAAACTATTATATTACACCCATCTATATTTACTCTGAAGTTCCGGAAACACGCCTGGTTACAAACGGGAAGGTTTCTGAATTTTCAGGAGCCTTGCAGGATAATTTCAGGAAGGTTACTGAATATTAGCGGAAAACGTTCCTGGTTTTTGCAAGATATGTTACTGGCAGAAATCGGGCACATCAGCTGCCCATTATTTTTCAGAAACGTCTCTGAATCGTTTTTATAGTGTTCTTCTTAAAATATTTATTTACTGGTTGTCAATAGAAATCTAATAAAAAACTTGGAAGTTATATTTCCTTTCCGTTTCTTTTTTATTAAATTTGCATTTTATTAATCTGACGTGCAGTTAGGGACGGGCATCTGCCTTTAAAGGTTTTTACGTGCTAGCCGTCTGCTTCTGCTAAATTCGCTGCAAGCGGCACCGCACATAGTGATGCCATCAAGTCTGCTTGGAGTGTATGGGCTTGACTAAAAATCGAAGAAATATCGCCAAGTTGGTATTTTTGGCGACATTTTTCACGCCGAATACCGTAAACGACCAAGGTAGCCAAGATCAGCACCTCTATGAACCTTATAGGTTATCCGTGTCACGCCATTATCACATGCATACGTGCTACATAAAAAAAAAAAAAATACGGTCGATATCAATAGTTCAGATTACAATAGTTTTCCTACAGTGGTTCTAATTACGTGAAAAAGAAGCTAATGCAAATGTAATTAACTTTAGAACTCATAAGGAATGCAACCAGGAAAATACTATCTTAACTAATTTTCTAATTAATTTCCTATTTCCTTAATTAAATAAATAGACAAAGCGTCAGAAAAAAGAACATAGTGGAAAATGTCAAGTACTCTTTGCCGCAGAACATTTAAACTTACATTTTTTACAGTTCATTTCATCTCTTGTTTTAATATTAAAGAATTCAAGTGTTTTAATTAGTGATGACATAGTTTTAATCTGTGATTAATAGTGAACATTTTGCAGTAGGAAATACAGTGTTGTGTTTTTCACAGAGACAAAAAAAAAAAAAAAAAAAAACGATTGAGTGAATTATCGAGGAACAAAAAACTCATATTCTTATTGAGTATGTTGAAGAGAAAATAAATATAGAATGTAGTCAATTAACTGATTTCTAAGGTGCTCATATTTTCAAAGCTTTTTCTCGAATGAATTAATTAATTTTTAATTTGCTCCTAAAGCAACTAAAGTGATGCTAGATATATTTAAGTCGCAATATCTATTTTAAGTCAGTTTTTTTAATGCTATTTGAAAATTGTTTAGGTAATTTTAAACTCATTTGAAATATTTGAAAATATTTTTTAATGCATTGACTTTTTCTTTAATTTTTGATTTTAAGAAAGACGTTTATAGAATAGAAGAAATAGTTCTGGCAATTTTACTTTACTCACAAAATGTTTTTCTTGTCAGTTAATTAAATGACAGAAAGAAGGGCTTTCAGAGCTACTTAGTTAAAACCAATTAAAATAGCCATGATTTAAAGAAAAATTAGCAATATATTTTCGTACAATGAGGAATAAAAACATTTTTCAGTTTTATGCGTATCACGATTTAAAAAGCGAAAACTTAAACAATCAGTCATCCTTACATGTGAGATACACTATATAACCAAAAGTGTTGGAATAATTTCGAAAATTCACATTTTTAAGGATTTCCTAAGAAATAAGAGACTAATTGCTTTGAAACTTTTGTCACATAACAGGTATGCTCCAGCTGTCAATTTCCAATAAAAAATTTATCACCCTTGCGTTTCGGAGGTAAGTAACAAATTGAGGAAAGCAAAAATGTTTTTTAGTCATCATTCATCGTAAATAGCTCAGAATAAGCTGTAAATTTGTGAAATTAGTTAGCTTACTATATACAATCATTTTTCATACTTTTGAGAAGGTATCATTGATATTCAAGAAAATATTTTCTTTCAAAACTATAAATTTTATTTAAAAGTTTTTGGCTCATAACACGCCAAGTTTTTCATCAAAGCTTACTAAACTTTTAGAAAACTTGACAGCACACAAGAGAAGCATAATACTTAAGTTTGAAATTAAAAAGTTTAAAATTTTATAAAATACGGAATTTTAAAGCAATGTTTTTCACAGCACATGCGCGAAAGATAGCAATTCGAAACTTTCATAATCTAAAACCAACCATGAAAAAGTTTCAGTTCAATATCTTAAAAATTCAGAAAGTTATCAGCGATCTAATGAGCCGAATTTCAACAAATCTTTGGTAGGCGACGAATTGTGAGGGGTCATACGCAAGTTTTTAACATTTTCTTGTAATCGTTCAATGTGATTCATGATAAAAAAAACAACTTATTTGCGAAAGATTCCTCGCGATTCATAGCTTATCCAAGAGTTATTGAAATTCGGCTTGTCAGTTTGCTGATAACTTTCTACATTTTTGAGATATTGAACTGGAACTTTTGTACAAGTTGAGGAATCTAGTTGGGCATTAGACGATGAAAGTTATAAATTGCTTTCGCGCATGCGCAGTGAAAAATTAATTGCTTTAAAAGTCCATATTTTACCAAATTTTAATCATTTTATATTACAAATTTTAGTATTATGCTTCTCTTGTATGCTGTCAAGTTTTCTGAAAGTTTCGTAAGCTTTGATGAAAAACTTTGCGTGTTATAAGCCAAAAACCTTCAAATAAAATTTGTAGTTTTGAAAGAAATGCCTATATTTTCCTGAATATCAGTGATACGTTCTCAAAAGTATGAAAAATGGTTGTACATAGTAAGCTAACTAATTTTTGAAATTTGCAGTTTATTCTGAGCTATTTACCATGAATAATGACCAGAAAACATTCTTGTTTTCTTCAATTTGGTACTGACCCCCGAAACGCAAGGGTGATATAACTTTTATTGGAAATTGACAGCTGGAACATTCTTGTTATGTGACAAAAGTTACAAAGCAATTGGCATTTTATCTCTTCAGAAATCCTTAAAATTGTGAATTTTTGAAAGTGTCCCAATACTTTTGGTCATATAGTGTATATACATACAGTCAAGCTTTATACTTCTGCAAATATTTCATAAATCATTTTGTGTGAGTAAGAATTGACCTTTTTCGGGGAATTCCAGTTACACATGTTAAAAACTATTACAACTAACTTCAAAATGGTATAAAAGTACTAAATGAATCTTCTATGAACTATAATCAACTTTGTCCTTTATAAATACTTTTCCTGAAATACGAAATTTTTAAGAATAGGGGGAAAAACTCATATTGTACCTTAAACTCTTCCTTATAGTCCAGAATAACTGGTTATTTAAGTCTTTTATACTGACGATAATGCTTTTCAACAACACATGTTACCGAATCATCTTCCACCATTCACTAGTTTTATGGATAAATGGTTCAACATGCTTTATCTGTAAATCTTTATTCTGCAGACATTGAAAGAATGCTTTTTTATTACGAAATTCCCTTCGCTGCTTACAAAGCAATATAAGCTTCCCCACCACCCACGGAGCTAAAGAATTTTTTTCATTCATTGATATATTCTTTCCCTTGATATACCCTATAACACTTAGATTTTATTAAACATGCATTCAGCCATACATTGCGTGCAAGCAACGATTTCCTCAAATCCTGAGTTATATAGCCGTCATATTGAACAGTCTATTTGTTAATTTATAGTTGTCTAGGAGTATAGTGTGAACCGTATAATAGTAGAAGCAATTAAAAAATACGGTTTCCTTGAAAAAAAGTCTATTTTCAGTTTTTTAGTAGTAATCGTTTACCAGTAGTTACTTTTCGGTAAATAGTTTTAGTTTTATAGAGTTTCTAGCTCTTTGATTGTTAATATAATTTAATTAGCAATATCTAACAATTGAAAAGTAGATTATTAACGTTTTACTAAAACAAGAATTGATGTAACGTTCCAATCTAAAATTATATTCAAAACAAAGTGTAACGCAGATTTATGTATCTGGTATGAATTGTTTAAGAATTTCCAGCTCACCGTTTTACTTTACTTCAAATGCTGCGCATCTTTTACTCAAAATGAACACAAATTGACATACATTATTTTTACACTCTATCTAAACAATCATAATTTCAGCAAATGATCATGCTGAGATGCACACAACAAATCTTCAGGCAGTTTCTGAACATGGACACTTGCCCCCTTTTTTACAACACTATGAGGCACTTTTTTTGAAACAGTACTTGAAACACTTTTGGGTATTTTTTTCAGCATACTTAGATTTTATCAAAAATATATTCAATTATAGAACCTGAGCAAACATCACTTGTCTTAAATCTTGCGTTATACGGCCAGCATATTGAACAATCTACTTGTTAATACATTTTTTGTAGCAGTACAGTGTGAATCCTATAATACCAGACGCATTTAACACTGCAAAAAACGATTCAGAAACGTTCCTGAAAAATAATAGGCAAATGATGTGCACGATTTCTACTAGTAACATATCTTGCAAAAACCAGAAACGTTTTCCGCTGAAAGTCAGTAACCTTTCCGCAAGTTATTGAAATTTTCTGAAGAATTGAGAAGCCTCCCCTGTTTACGCCAGTCATATCTCGAAAACCTTCTAAATAATAAATAGGATTACTACACTCGAGTAGAACCTGCGTGATCTACCAAAAAAGCTTCAGAATAAATGTGTCAAAGCTATGCAAGAAAACCACAAAAATCTTCCTTGCCAAGCCACAACTATCCCGATCGCAACTTATACGCTCCCATTGGAGGACTTAGTCAACCTGGACGAGCCATAGTCGCGTTTAAGCCGATAAACTTAATAAACATGCTCATTTAATCTTTAAACTGGTAGCTAAAAATATTTTTCACATTTGTGAAAAGTCTGCATTTGTGTTACTTGTAACAATTCAGGAAACCTTTTTTGCAAAGATACTTGCTTTTCCGGTGAAATAGGTGAAAACCTGTGGAATCCTGAAACGTTTCACGGAAATAACCTGGAAAGGTTTCGGAATTTTATCAGAGTGAAATACGGTTTGCCAGAGAGAAGTTTATTTAAACACAAGAACGGGTAAAGGACTTAGACATTTTTTAACATTGAAGGTTAAAAGATGTGTTTCAAAAGTACTATTATTCGTTGCTTATCATATGGTACAACAATTTTTTAAAGATATAGATAACTACGATAGATTAAAATTTATTATAAGCTCAGACTTATGTTTTCATTTTCAAGCTAATGCAATACTTCTAAATAGTGTGTAACAAATGTATTAACTAAACCTATAACAACACATATTTAGTTTCACAAATGTTTTAACAGTTTTTTTTTTTTTTTTTTTTTGAGCAATCACGATTGCTTATTGGTCTCATTTGACTGTTTTGAATTCCTATCATTTTATTTTCCCACCAGCACCCTCTGCAGCGCCACCGTCGCGTCGACCGGCCTCACGATGCTGCTCCTCTTGCGAAAACCGTCTCAAGGTTGCTTCCGTATTCTACACACACACGAATACACACACACGCCTACACACCTCATGCCTGTGTACAGACACAAACACACACTACTACACACACAGCACTGCATACACACACTCATGCCTGCACACAGACATGAACACATATGCTTACATACACACACACGCTCACCCACACACATGCGCCTACACAAACACAAACGCGCATTCATACACACACACGCTCGTGATTGCGAAAAACATAATTTGAATTCAAGATGCCAAAAATTCAAATTAATATATATATATATATATATATATATATATTTTTTTTTGGGCACTGAAACATGTATTTTATTTAAGAACACTTTCTGTGATACATTTTTACAGCACTTTCATTTATGGAACACTCCTTTCGTTATGCCAGTAGTTTTTGCTGTTAAACATACTGCAATCTCGTGGGACAGTCTTCGATTAGAAGGAGACCATCCGTTTTGCTGTCAAGAGCAATACCAAATGGTAGCGAATATTGCAACAAAATTTCTAATAGTATCATATTGAGAAAGTCCATTGACTAGTAGTTTAAAAAATATGCGTTTTATGCGAATGAAATCGCTGATTTCACAAGTCTGCCCAATCTGCTCTCAAATGTATTCCCAAGTTAAAATTTAACAACTATCCATTCATTCAATGCATAAAATACACTAGGAACCAATTCAGAGTACATTTCAGAACACTTTATTTTAGTGGCGCACATTCGGGACACATTTCAGTGCACATTCAGGCTACTGATATACTCTTTCTTTGCACTGAAATATACGAAATATCTTTCTAATGTGGACTTGGAATTTTCAGTGAATTGTAATACTTGTTATACAAGTAAATCATTATATTAGAAAATTGCTTTATGGTTTTTGTATAACAGTTACATATTGAAACAATCCCTTTAACTGTTTAATGACATGGTATATGCCTGTTTTAGTCACAATTTATATGATTCAAAACATCTAACGACTACAGTCTAATGGTCTCTTTGTAAAATGATATGTTTTAAAACATGATTTTAGGAAAAGAGAAACACAATTTTTAAGGGGAGAAGGGAAACGCAATGACTGAATTTCTATGTTACGCAATCAGAGCAAAATGCTTTTTTTCCCTCTTTATTTTCTTTGTTTATTAGTTCAATTTTTTCTGACTCTTTTGGTGTCGTTTGCATTTGCAAAACCTAAGGCCGCTCTTCAGAAACTGAAATACCAGGTAATAAACTAATTGTAAGAAAAAACCCAGTTTTTAACTATAGTTTAAGGTTTAAACATTATGTCACTGCGTTTTCATTCGCGTTTAAAGTTAAATTAAATTACTTGTCTGCTAATAACGATTGAATATGAAATTTTTTCAAAATTAATTCTGTTTGGTGCGCAACGAGTTTTTATACAAAACGATCAGGATCTAACTTTAATAATTCCCCCTTCCCTCCATTTTGCATACTTAGCTTCGTAATGAGGTAATCTGACATGTAAATATAAACATACCTTAGTGAATGAACAGTTCGTAATTTTTTTTACAAAATAAGGCGAAAAATGTTTTGTTTAGATCATTTAAAAATAGTAACTTTTAGTAAGTTGGGACTTTTGATTCCAAAAGGTTGATGACTAGAAAATGGTTGCGCTTGCTCGCTAGTTAGACGTTATTGTTCAGTGAGTTGCTATCAGGGGCGGATCCGGGGGGGGGGAGGTCGTGACCCCTCTCCCCTTAAGCGATAAAATATAACCTAAATAAACGTTTTGGGAGCTTATATTTCGGAAAATTTCTCCCAAACGCATTATTTTTGCCCAAAAATTGCATTTGATCCTTTCTGATGTAGACCCCCTCCAAAACCAGACTCTGGATCCGCCCTTGGTTGCTTTTTTTTTTTTTAAATTGAGACATGAAAAAATAAATAAAAACATTTTTAATAGTATGTACCAAATATTAATTTCCAGCCATATTGAGAGAATCTCTAAAACTTAAATTGTGCTTTAGTGTTAAACTACACTATAGTAGGCATGTGCATCGTCGTTATTTTAAACAACCAGTTCATCAGAGAATCATCAATTTTTTAAACTCGTATATTGATCTCGTTCATTTAAATGACTAAATGCATTAAAAAAAGGGTATGTGAATTTTTAAAAAATAATTCAAAAAGTATAACGCATAAATGGTTTAAAGTTATGTATTGCCAATAATTCTAAAATCTGAAGAGCCGCGAAAACAAGATTGCGACGAAAAACTGAGATACAATTAATGCTGAATGCTTTGTTATAAAACAGAAAACAGAAACCACTAACAATGTATTTTACTTGTGTATTATAACTTTAAGATTTATACAAGTTAAAATGAACTATTAAACAAACTTAAACAAATGTGCTTCCTGGGCAATGTTCTAAACTGTTCACCGTTGAAATTTACAAATGAATGAAATGTGACAAAGGCACTATTAGTGCATCAGTGCAATGTTACAAATTTGAAACTGTTCTCCGTACAAAAGAACGACCGTTTTTTTTTAAAGACATCGTGCTTTGTAAAGAAATTCCGAAACGTTACTGATCATTACTATGGAACGTTTCGGGATTTTACTGACTTTCATCAGTTTCCCCGTAAAATTAAGTATCTTTGCAAAAAAGTTTCCTGAATTGCTACAAGTTGCACGAATGCAGACTTTTCACAGTTGTGAAAAACCTATTTGGCTACCACTTTAAAGATTGACTGAGCGTGTTTATTAAGTGCATTGCCATTCAATCTGTTACAGCCCGTCCAGATTGACTAAGTTCCCAATGATAAGAAATAAGTGACTGGTTATTGAAACTTTGCAAAGCACGAGTTACGAGCGTGGGTGGTACTTGGCTCTTACTTGCAATTCATGCGTAGCGTCGGCCATGGTTGCATTAATTGATCCGATGCTTCATAGGTGAAACAGGGAGTTTCTGACTAACCTTAAAGCTACCTAATTTGTCATAAAGGTTCGTGAGACATGACTTATTTTAACCGAAGATATTTCTAAGTCTTCAGAAAGTTTCAAGGATATGTTCAGAAAGATTTTTCTTGGACAGAAATTGGGCATATCAGCTGCTGTTTCTCAATTGTTTTAACAGAGTACTGCACCGTTTATTTTAGCAGTCGGTCTTTTAAACCCGTTTGTTCATAAACTGCATATCCCCTATACCACACCCCTTAAATATTCCACTGCATTGGGTTACCATTTGGAAAGAACCTCTTTTTTTAAAAAAAAAAATCCAGAGCAGAAGCCGAGCAACCCCTGATCTAGCAAACCCAGAGGTTTAAATTTCAAATTAGAATTTAAAGGAGTTAATTACCACGACAAATTTTACGCGCACTAGTCACCATTAGAGAACATAAAGCGTCTCCGATCGACTTGCATTAAACCCAAGAAACGGTTACTTACTGGTCACACGACAACATGTATGTGTCCATCGGGTCCTTCATATAGAGCCCCTTGAAAAGGACCGGCTGGCTTATCCGACATTTTGACTCCAAGTCAATATTGGATCCAACCTCGTTTCTAGTATTTATAAATGCGTTGTAATATTAGTTGGCTGCTATGTCGTAATCCAATAGATGATAATTTGAGTAAAAGGTCACTTAAGATGAATCTAGAAAGATAACTTAGTTCACAAATTCAACAAAAATGTATCGGGAAATGTTTACTCTAGTAAACCTCATTTATCACACCTTATTTGTTTTTAATTTGTATTAATTAAACCGTCTTCCTCTACAGAATAAAACCATCAAACATCAATCAGGCAACACATCTTAAGCTTGGACACCAGTTTTTTCAATGAGACTTTTGTACAAATACTATTTTTTTCACCCGACAGTTTTGGACCCAAAATGTCGAATAAGTCAGCTCCTCTTATGTAGCTGAGCCTTATCTTCATATAATTCACGCTTGTATTTTCACTGAGTCGCGGATGTTTCTCTTAAATCACAGCACAACCTAACCACAAGAATGGTGTTATAATAAAGAAAGTAGAAATCGGAAGCAATCAAACAAGCAGATTAAGCCTTTTTTTGTTTTTGGCCGCAAACATTTAATTTGTTCTCGTGCCCCCGTCATTGAGGTATAAAGTCTTAAAGTCTACCAGACTTTTAAGGAAATAACCAAATTTTAAAAAAAAGGCGATAAATTCAAAGTACTACTTAATTTCATCGTCTGAATGTGGAGGGACATCCACTCATAAAACGCGCGAAAGATTTCTTCCATTGCTCACCGATACTCGCTAAGCGTGGTGACATTTCTTCGGACAAATGATTTATGCATCCAAAAACAAGTTTCACTGCACTGTAAAAAATATTCAGAAACGTTCCTGGAAAAAAATAATGGGCAGCTAATGTGTCCAATTTCTGCTAGTAACAACTTTTGCAAAAAAACAGGAACAATTTCCTCTAAAAGTCAGTAACCTTCCTGATATTATACTCGAATATTCCTGAAGAAGTCAAAAAATTTCTCTGGTTAAAGCCAGTCATTACCCTGGAACCTTCGGAGAAAATTTTTGACAAAAATTCATAACATTCATAGGAAATTGGTGAAAACCTGTAAAATCCTGAAACGTTACACGTAAATAACCAGTGACGTTTCGTAATTTTTTTTACAGTGTATGCTATTTCAATCACTACTAATTTAAAATTTCTTCATTATTTCACTATAGTATGATTTTCTATTAAGGAAATAAAAAATAGCAAGCAGTTCTAATTAAGAAATGTGACTAATATAGCACAAAAAATATATGTTTATTTCAACACACATTGCTTTTTGTGATCAAAGAGCAGCATTCTAAGCATTAAATATTTAAGAAATGCATCCGCGACATAATTAATACGTTCGTTCCGCAATGATCGCTTTCATTTTAATAATTGAATCTGAAATCATAAAAACTGAATTCGGTACATTAATTATTGGAAAGCAAGATTTATTGTAATAAGCAAAGAAGGAAGAAATTTATAACGTTTTAAATATTCATCGAGAGCAATGGCTAAATCCATCGCTTTCCAATCGCTACCTCTGTTTCTTAAAACCTCATCCACCTGATTGGTTAATGAAATTTTAATTATTTACGTAAAACTTCAATTTGCAGTATTGCCATTCGTAAAACCAATAATCTCAAAAAGTTTTTGACGATTCTCGAATGTCTAAATTTTTAATCATTGCTAAGATCAGCTTGTTGCTAATTAGTTGGTTTCTCTCGGCATTGAATTAGAATTTTGCTATCAATTTTGCATTTAAATCGTTTTGTTATTGTATGTCTAATTAATACCAGAATATCTTGAAGCAATCAAATAGAAAATGTGGAATAAAAAATATTCCAGTAAAGATAATAATTGAATGAAAATTTATACATAACTTTCTTTACGGTATCTAAACAATGTCAAATAAAATATGATGTTTATGAACAAACATGCATTAGAACATTATTGAGAGATATTTTGTATTTCATATATTTTTTTCCATTGCGGAGTTTCTGTTAACAAAATTAAACCTATGCAGCTAAAATACGATGAAAAAATACGATGAAATTCAAAATGAAAGTCAATTAAGGCTTTATGTTTAGAAACAATAAAGAAGTAGTGAGTAAAATATACTTTTTAAGTTAATAAAAATGTTAAATAACTATTAATTTTTCTGTGTCTGTCACTAGCAGGGTTAAATAAATTAAAAGAATTGGAATTGTTTTCCATATTTATGAAAAATATTGCAAAGTTGATTATAGTCTATAAAATGTATAAAATGCGTATTGCAGAGAAATGTTGACATTTAACAGCGTATTTTAGTTGTAAACGTTTTATACACAAAATTATTTGATAATTTTCATCAATATGCAAAATTTAATTTTTATTATTTATGTTTAACATATGCATAGAAAAGCAGAAATGTAATATATTCATACGTAATGTATGGTCAAAATGTGGACAAAAAATTCAAGTAACTTTATTTTCCCCTGGAGTCATAACGTACATTATGTAAACATGTGCCTCATGTACTTTAATCATGTGCCTCAAGTTTTTGTATGTGTACGTATATCGAGTCTCATGTTGTTCAATTGGTAAAAAATAAGAGTTCAATGAGAAAAAAGGCGGAAACGGCTTGTTTAAAAAATTATTTTGAGTAATTTTTATTTATTTCTTTATTTGTTCTGATCATCAATATTATTTAAACTCCGTTTTGTCACTTTCTCTTGAAAATCTCTTCAAAGAAAACAATAATGATAGTGTTTCGTGCGATATTTTAAGACCTGGGATCCAAAGTTGTTTTAAGAGATTGGAAACAATGGAATGGACACAGATTTGTCTCTTGTTACGTCTTGATTTTTAAGAAGGATTTTGCAGTTATATTTTATAATATTCTGGCGTATTTTAGCTATATTTAGATATAAATAAAGTAAATTAGCAGAATGTCTTCAAGTTAAAACGTTGTTGCGTATAAATTGATACTAAAAAATAACTAACGTAGTAATTTCGTTACTACTGTGAGATATCGTTTTTATATCGTATCATTTTTTTGATTTTAGTTTTTTACCTTTATGTGCCCAACACCAGCGCCAGTTCAGTAAAATAAACGCTCCCTTAATACTAAATGCCTATTGTAATTGCCTCAAAACGTGTACACCCGCCAAAAGGCTAAACGCCCTCTCTGACTTCCAGCACAACTGGCAACGCTACCTGGTGGTAGCCCGATAAAAGACGTTGCTATGGTAATGGATAAAAACAATTAAAATCAATTTGTTAATTGGTAAATATTAAAATTTACATTTCGAAATTAACAAATTGCATTTTCCGCCATTAATTTCAAATACCTTCGATAGATGGCAGTAGCAGTTGTACCAAAATTTACTTACCCTCGTTCCCTCGATTTGGGATCACTTTTGCTCTATACGTTAAAAACGAGAAAGCGACAGTCATTTAGTATTAAGGGAGTTGAATATGCAATTTTGTAAATAAACGTTCGTTCATGTTGTCTTGCGTCCGTGAGTGTCGTTTTAATGAAGCATTATTCAGATAGCGTACGTTCTATAGCACACAATAGTGCATTCTTATTATTCAACAAGTTGTTTTAAATACCAAATAGAGTTTTAAAATAAAAGTCAATGAACATTTTTTGCAAATATTACTTGAGCGTGAGTTTGAAAAGTCTGAAAAAGCACTGGCTAACAGTTTCAGCTTTCCCCTCCATAAGTATAACCTTGTCAAGAAGCTCCATTTACAGAATTTTGTTACGTATTTAGAATCTTCTTCTAGAAGAAGCTGCATAATAACATAAAAACAAAGAATATCTAAAATATATTGTAGAAAAATACAAAGAACGTTCCTTAATAAAGTATTAAATAAACTTAAAACAGTGATGTCAACAATAAACTATCTGTAAACAGTTGAGATTGTGTGAATCAAGTGAAAATTAAGGCATAGAAATAAAAAACAAAAATGCTCTTCTGCTAGAAGAAGCTGCATAGTAACATAAAAACAAAGAATACCTAAAATATATTGTAGAAAAATACAAAGAACGTTCCTTAATAAAGTATTAAATAAACTTAAAACAGTGATGTCAACAATAAACTATCTGTAAACAGTTGAGATTGTGTGAATCAAGTGAAAATTAAGGCATAGAAATAAAAAACAAAAATGAAAAATGATAAAATATATAGCTATAATATTTCTTTCATAACATTTCTTTCAAGGTACATTTAAGTCATGTTTTAAGAATATAACCTTCCCAGAGATATCAAAAGGTTAAGATTTTAATTATCTGTACTCCGTTTCTTCTTGAAAACAGCAAAATATTTTACATCAGACTCATTCTCTTCTTAAGATTCGTGAAAAACTTCTAAATAATCTTGGAGTTTTCTGTCAATGAAAATATCCTACTTATGAATATCTTCTTTGAGGAACTGGCTGGAATGCAAAGCAATTTCAAGTAATTTCATGTCGCAACAAATTCAGAAACTTGACTATTCATTTATGATACTATGAAAGAAGACTTTGTTGAATAATCCACGACGCCTGTGTATCCTCTGGAGATTAGCTGAGGAGGGTTTTAAGCAATTTCACTCGAAACATTGCTGATTTGATTAGGCGAAAATGAAAGAATCAACAAATCTCTGAAGATAAAAGAACGCTGGCGACAGAGATAGTAGTTGGTATTTAATTGGAAGAGTATCTTTGTATTACCATTTTCAGAGCTTCGTATTCGGAAGCTTCCTTAGAGGACTTCTTTAAGTATGCATCACTGTGCATAAGATATTTCGATATATTTTCAAGTTTTGTGATCCTCCAATTATGTAGTTTTATGAACTTGTGCGCTAAAAAAAATTTCTTTTTTCAAAAAGTATTGCAGAACAATAGACATTGAAATTTCAAAATAAAACAAAAATTTCTGACTATATGTGAAAGAAAAATGTAGGTAAATAACTTGCTAAAGCTTCAAAATCAGTCAAAATTACCCAGCTTACATACAGAAATGCGTACGCAAATATAACATAGTATATTGGTAGTACACAGGGTGTTCCGTTTTAACCTGCAAGACCTTTATTTTAGCAACCGTTAGTCCTAGATGTATAGTTCCAATTGCAAAAATGTTCAAAATCAGATGCAGAGTTAAGATATTGAAAGTTTGAAGTGAAAACAGAAATAAGTCAAAAAATACGAAATATAACTTTTTATACGGGCCCCAGGTTTCCTAATTTATATTTAAGGAAATAATATTCATTGAAAAATAATTCCAACACAAAAAGTTTGACATTAGTACGGCCAATGTTCTCTTAGATATAAAACTCAGCGTTTTACGACTTACACCACTTTTCACTCGTCGTCAGTAATACCTATTGGGAAGAAATATAGCGGTTAACAAGTGTTTAAAATTATACGTGTGCATGGAGTGCGGTTTTTCAAATTGTTAGAGGTTTTGTTGTGTGTTTTTGAATCAAACGTTTTGAAAATAAAAGTTATTCCTCGCTCTATATGATTTTATTTTATTAATTTTATGCTCATTCTATCAACTTCAGTGACTTAAGGTAGTGTTTTTTTTACTGATGGAAACGACCCCATTAACGATCTCTTTGTTTGTACTACCACGTCTCAATGTTATTTCGGGCGAAACTGCTGCCACTGTAACGAGTAACATCGACAGTTGCTCTATCAATTCAAACTTCTCATCTTAAAGGCTAATCTTTCTTTATCCGGAACAAATGTGTATGGGTAAAAAACGTCGTACTTGCTTAAACAATAATTTTACGTTACGGTAGCAAGAGCAAAACCCATGAATACGTTAAATATTTAGATTTTTTTTTTTTTGTGATTAAACGTGCAACTCCTGCATCGGACGTACAATTAAGTATACTCGACTGAAAGGTTACTTGACAATGAAGAAATAAGCTGAGGCCAAGCTAAAGAAATAGTTCCTAGCGCTTTTTCCGATATTTGGATGAAATTACGTGCTTCACTTTAGAAATCGGATTAGTTACTTAAACCCATACACTCGTTACCTTTTTCTGTCATAATTTATGTCAATCAATAAATATTTTCAATTTTATCAGCGAAGCGGTAAATTCATCCGCGGAGCTTTTCATCCATTTGAGTCAAACGTGCCAGTCAATAGCAGCTCATAGACAGGTGGCGATCTCCTCTTATTCGCGAAGTAGGAAGGGTAGGTATTGGTAGCTAGTGGCTTGTTATCCGATAACTCGGCTTTTCTTTCGCTCGCCGTAACGTCATTGTTAACTTCAGTTGACTTGCAAGCGCCAGTCCAACACCACTGCAGCTGAACTATAAATGATGAAGTATTTGATGGAAACGATATTGCGTAATTTTGTTACAAAGTATTGTCTTTTGCTGTAAAAAAGAGTACACTGTAAAAAAAAAATTCCGAATCGTTACTGATTATTTCCGTGTAACGTTTCGGGATTTCAATGGGGATTGAACTGAAAAATTTGAAACAAATAAAAAAAGAGGAATACTTATTTCTTTTTGAATCAACGCAATCTAAGATAAATAAATACCTTTGTGCTGAAGAGTAAAGTAAGACAAAACAACGTTAGAAGAAGCACAAATTTGCAAATTACAGCAGACACGTGTTTCGGTGTTACAGGGAACGCCGTTTTCAATGCAAAAAATAATGAGCTTATGGATGAAAAGACATCCTTTTCATCCATAAGCTCATTATTTTTTGCATTGAAAAAGGCGTTCCCTGTAACGCCGAAACACGCGTTTGCTGTAATTTGCAAATTTGTGCTTCTTCTAACGTTGTTTTGTCTTACTTTACAACACAATCTACTTTGTTTTGATCTTCATATATATATAATAGCAAATTCACTGATCGAGTAACGCTGACGTCACTAACAATGAAACTCGCGCTACGGCATGATAATTTGATAATAATTTTGGCAACGTTTGACATGCAGGGAAATGCTTTGTTTTAACAAGGCTGAACTGGACTTGGTAACTTAACTGTTTTACTGCCAAGACTGTCATTTCAAGGGAATAAAGAAACGAAAAATTGGTCAATAATGAACGCTATCTACTGCAGTTTAGAATTAATCCACAGAAGTTAGGGTTAAAATTTCAACTATCAAAATATCATCAAACAGGCAATTCTTTCATGAAGCAATTTTCACCCGTCATGCCTTGACGGGCGATTTTCTATTCTGTAAATAATCAGTCAATGATTATAATTTAAAAAAATAAAATATTGCCACTGAAAATTATATAAACGTAAAAACAAAACAAAACAAAATAAAAAAAATCGGGGAAGAGAGATTTATTGTGAGCAAAACTTATTCTTATTATTTCTTCTTATTCTTTTTTTAATGAGTGGAGTTGTTTTTGATACTAAATGACAGTCATTATCACTATTTTTTTAATATAATGCTTTTATAATGTTGATACTTCAGTGTGAGTATTCTTTAACACATTGTGTAAAAAACAACTTGAAACATGTTTACTATAATAAGCGTGTTATGATACGGAAAAATAGTGAATAAACCGACGTATTAACGTCTCATCTTTAAAAGCAAAAATTGCTCATACGCGTTTCGGGATCAATTTTCACAAGGCATTCTTATATGGCAAGTTTATTTTAAGCAGAAATTTAATGTTTTGCAAATAAATGCAAAACATCAAGTCGAGAATTCTTTTCTTAGAAAAAGGACGACCGAGTAAAACACTTATTATAGCTTATCAAGTTTAATCAAGACAAAACAGGCAGTCTTAAAGTAGGAAAATATTTAAAACCCTTTGTAGTAACGTCATATGTTGACGTACGTTGAAAAAATAGTACTGCCAATTATTTCATCGGAAATAATTTGACTAAATATATTTCGCTTAAAATAGTTAATCTGTAGTTTATATTTAAGAAAGTATAAAGTGACATATGGGTCAGAATGTTGTAAATTTTCTTCTTTAAGGGCTTCATAGGATTTAATACTTTCGCTTTATTAAGAAAATAATAGCTATTTAAAAAAAACATTTAAGACAGAAGTAAGACAGAAGTAAAAAAAACCAAGCAACATCTAAGTATGTCTGGTAAGGATATTTATTAGTTTTTAAAAGAGAACGGGGTTGTGTCCTTCAGTCAAAAGTAATACTTTTAGTCACTGAAATTGATAGAATAAGTGAAAAAAATAACATGG
The DNA here is from genome assembly GCF_026930045.1 of Uloborus diversus. Lineage (NCBI taxonomy): Eukaryota > Metazoa > Arthropoda > Arachnida > Araneae > Uloboridae > Uloborus > Uloborus diversus. Next base: position 49,521,008 of record NC_072738.1, on the reverse strand, counting down.
AACCAGAAAATACTTTCATTTTTCCCAACTATTATTTTCAGCTATCCAACTATCATATTAGTTATTTTCTAATTATTTTTTTTAAATGTCCAATTTTTCAAACAAGGCGTGGTTTTGATGACGTCACAAATGATGCACTTTGGCGAATATTTCTACCGCATTTCCACGTCATGATAATCAAGAAGCGAATTAAATATTGCGCTCTACTCTTGCTATCAACCATATCGTTGCCAACACACGTGAGTAAAGAGATGCGAATTAAATATTTTGCTCCGTGAATGGTAAGAGTGAATGGCATTTCATCATTTGTGATGTCATCGGCAGAAACGTAAACAATGAATGCGCATCGATCATCGATTCAAGTTTTTTTTTTTTTTTTTTTTTAATATTAAACGTAAACAAAATATTTAAAAAATAGTCAGATCCTGTGTTTTTAAACATGCTCTTTCAGAAAAGATACTTTTAAAATTTTAGGAACGACCCCATTCTTGAAAATTTTTGTTTTTACTATATTTTCTCTATCAGCGCAAAACTTTGATAAATACCCTGTAAATTCCGGGAAAGTACGTGTTTCATCTGCAAATGTCAAAATGTCTTTCTATTTCAAATTAACCGGCATTTGAGAGGAAAAAAGTGATACACAGAACGGATTATCCCTTAAAGAAACGAAAGAAAAATGAAAAAAAAAATCGATCAAGAGAGTAAGTTATCTATCGTTCTACAGAAGCTTTACGAGCAGAAAATTGCCACCAGCGTGTCAGATTCAGCCTCTCTAGACTCCAAAGCGGTCTTGGCGCCGATTTTATTAGTTTGGCTTCTGTGGTGCAAGGACTGATGCGGCTTGCAACGAAAAACGAGGTAATTGGGTTCCTATAAAAACAGAACAGTGACGGAAAGTAGTGGAATGGAATTTGGGAGAACGGAAAAGGAGGAAAGAGGATTTATTTGCGTTTCCTGTTTTGTACAAAGTAAAAAGTATTATCTGCGGAAGGATTAGGAATGTAAACAAACAATGAGTTAGAAATTTTAAAAATTATTTGTCAACTTATGAGTTTGCTTCTTGATTTCATTCATTTTGTTATGCCGAGGAAAAGTCATAAGTTTGGAGAATTATTTCAAAAAGATACGGAAAAATATTATATTTTTCATGAAGTATGGTGCTTTAATGTTGAAAAAAATAAATATGGGTTTTGTCACAAAAATTGTATAAATCATTCCAAAACCTTTTTTATAAGTTTAAATAATTTTTGCCAACTAATCATCTTTATCTGATGATCTTTCTTTTTTTTTTTTTTTTTTTTTGAAAAAAAAAAAAAAATGAACGATATGTACATAGTAATTTATGAAGGATTTTTAAACATACTGATCGATTTATGTAACGGAGTGTAGAAATAGTAGAGTGAACAAATAAACCTTTAAAAATAGCTAAAATCATAAAGAAAAGTTTTAATTTCAGAACAAGAATAAACTGAAATGATGATTAAAAAACTAATTCTGTCGACAATTTCAAGAAAACAAATTTCGTCATTAATGCATATGTCACAGAGTAAACATTCAACAGTTCAAATTAAATATCAGGGAAAAAAAACTTTATTTTTAAGCAAAAGGCATAATATAACTGATAATTTATGTTCCTGTTACACTTTAGTACAATCTTAAATCACGTTTTAACTCCTAATGAATTGAATCTGGGCAATGTAATATACTTTTTCTTACTCCAAAAAGAAAAAATATTTTCAACCCTTTATTATTACTTACGTACAAACATTTTATGCTTTATTACGCACAAATAGAGGGCTCTACATCCTGCTCGCTTCGCTCACCAATCCCCGTTCACCCCCTGCAGTGGCTCAATGTCACCTGCGAGGGGCGACATTTGATGATTTCAACGTTATGTTTTTCAGTGTGACAGGACATCTCTAGATGTCCGATCCCTTAAAGTTTGGAGAGATGAAACATGGCGGAATCGCTTCCCTTGGATTTCCTGTCTCCAACGGCACCAGTATTGAAGAGGTAGACATTTCTAATCCGGAGGAGATAGAGTAAAAGACACACACACAGAGAGACAGACATACGTAAGGTTTAAACAGTTGAGATTAAACAGAGAATTAATAAAAATTTGGTTAATTGATTGTAATTATTAAAAATTAGAAAAATATTCAATGACAAATACAGAAAATATCAACCGAATTTAGATTTTCTGTAAGAGGATATCACTCATCAAATCATAGTTTAATGTATTAAACTTTTTTTTTTTAAATTTGTGTCTGGCTTGATGTTTTACTTTTTAAGTTAGATTTTTTTCTTGTAAATTCCATGATAAAAGTCAAACATGAGGTATGAATATAAATCTGTAATATAAATATTTTGTTTTGTCAAGAACAATTTTGCTCATTGTAAAAAATGGTGATTACACGTTTACGGAGATGGATGGGTTGCCTCTTGTAGGAATTTTTCGCTTTTAATGATTTAGACTATTCATTTGGTTTGAGATAGAATAAATTAAGGAACTCTTTTTTCTTTTTTTTTTTTTTTGTGAACCGTAATTTTCAAAAAATGGTGTGACGGTTGAATGTTCACTCTTTTTCTTTCGAGAGCGGAAAGCTTATTTCTAGGATAACTCGTCAGTACCATAATGATTGTCGCTGCAATAGTAATATCTAACTCAGCTCCAAAATGCAACTGTAGTTAAGTGAGATATAAACGTTGATATAAAATACAATCTTACCTCGGGTGAAAAAAGCAAACGAGTTAATTGCATACTTTATTAAGTCTCGGGATGTGTGTTTGATGTTACTTAAAGAAACGCACTCGTGAATGCTATTTTTAAAGATTCAAGAAACTGGTTTTAAACGAACTTCTATAAAGTTTTATGTTTGACCATTATACATACAGTTAAAATTCTGTGGTCTACCATTTTATCTTTGAGTGATAAATCTTTGTAAGTGAAATGTGTGAGAAAATGAGGATTCCCAAGAATAGTGCCCAATACCTCCAGATCTTACACATTGTGACATTTTGATTGTAGGGTTATTTAAAATCACGTGTATATAGAAATGGGTCTACGTCTCTGACTTAGTTTAAAGAGGCTGTACGACTCAATGTCTCAGCTATGCCGCCTGAAAGGTTCAGGGTGATTTCCGTACTTAGACATCTGCAGTGGAAAACACATTAAAGAACTGTAATATAGAAACACTTTTATTACTCAAAATGAACTGTATTATAGCATTAATAAATTTATTTCATTCCAGTACCAACTTTTGGTCACAAATAACACTGGTGTAAAAAAATAATATGCAGTAGGGCTTCGTTTATCCGGACTAACTGGAAGCAGTGGCAGTCCGGATAGTTCGGGTAGCATGGAAAAGTAAGCAAAATAAATCCTTTAACAAACAGACGCAATTTTATTGCAAAAAAAAAAAAAAAAAAAACAAGCTGATGTGTGCATCATATGACTTCCTTTTACGACAATTTAGTGGCAATAGTGCCTTGGAATAAGCGAAGAAACCCTTTAAATATTTTTACCCCAAATTTGTAGCGAACTGAAACAAAAAGACTTTTACATAGATTAATTTTCGAAATGTCCAATAATGGACATTTCAATGTGATTCAATGGTAAACTCTCTAAATATCTCCAATAGTGGTCAAAATAAAACCAGATTTATTTTTAAAAAAACCGCCAAATTTCTCACCAAGTTGGCGAAAAAACTTGGCGACTAAAAGATTAGCGATATATCCCCAAGTGTTTGTAAAATTATAACACCACTTGAGTTTGCATTGAAATTAACAATGATTTTTTCTCAAAAAGGTGTAAATGACCCCCTTTGGAATATCCGATTGTAACCAAAAGGGAGGTGCACAACTAGTCCCCAAAAGGAGTCAACGTACCAAATTTCAACTTTCTAGGCCATACCGTTTTTGAATTCTGCGATATACATACGCATATATGCACGCACATACGCATGTAAATACATACGTACATTCGGACACTACGAGAAAACTCGTTTTTATGAATTCGGGGATTGTCAAAATGGATATTTTGTGTGTCTGTACGTTCTTAGGCATATATCCACGTGTGGTCGGGTTGAAAAAAAAAAAAGACTCAATATTCATTAGGGCCGAGCAAAATGGAAATTAAGGTCGATTTTTGGGTGAAAGATTTTTCGCGCGAATGCAATACTTCCTTTACTTTGTTAAATTAAGTAACAATGCTTTATAACAAAGTTGCAAATGATTGTTTCGCATAATTCACATATATCATTTATATTACCCAATCAAGCACTTTATCACTTACAGTTCAGCTGCTGTGATGGCGGACTTACTGTACTACAATGCGAAGCACAACATGATGTTTGTTAGATTGCTATAAATTGACTCCCGATGTGTACAGGATTTGAACATTTAATTAAAATAAAAAGCAAACTAGTCGACCCGTGCGGAACTCCGCACTGTGTTTCGAATCGCTTTATAAGGCATTTCTTTCTTTAAAATTTTCAAAGGAAGAACATTATGAAGAAGAACCGAAAAAAAGTAAGCGCAGAAGAGAAGCCATGTAATTTAAAGACATCAATAACAAAACCTCGTTAAATACAACGTTGTGATAATTTGATCATCGCTCAGCTGTTGGTCGTACATATTTTCAATGCAAACTTAAATATCATTAAAAGTGTGGCTGAGTAGTGACTCGTGAAAAAGCAATAATTGTGCATGTGAAAAAACAGGTTGTGGCAAATACAGTCCTGCCCATGTGAGCATCTGACGAGAAAAAAAGAAACATTAAAGAGATATTTATTGGCACGGCATTTATTCGAATTGGCGCCATTCTGATTAACACCCCTAAACCACAACAAACCTAGCAACCTAGCAATGGCACCTTCCTTTTCGAAAGTTATTCATTGAAGGAATGCGTAGTAAAAAACAGCAAAAAAGCTTTTTGCAAAAAAAAAAAATAATAATAATAATAATAATAATAAGATCATGTTTCTATGTTTTGTCATTACCCAGCATGATACGATTTAAAATTTTTCGTAAAGCATGGAATTTTATTAAAGAATGACGAAGATCTGACGTAGCGATTGAAACAAACATTCTAGAGAAGTAATAAATTAGATTGAAAATAAGTGTTTTTATCTTTGAATATTGAACTATTTCACACGGAAGGTTGCTTTAACCGTTACGGCTTAAATGCCTGCACATGTTTCTTTTTAAATCGAACACTTAAAATTCAAAACCAAAACCAGTTGAACTGAGTTCGTTTTTCAAGTGTAATTTTTCGAACGTAGACAAAATGTATTTTTCTTTCAGCAGAAAGCAGAGGAGTAGAAAATGATTTCTTGCTAATGAAGTTGATAATAATTTCAATGTTTTATATCGTATTTGCGCGAATAAAATATTAAAGGTTTACTGGGTGAAACTCGTAGCTTTAATTTGGCGTAGTATTTTTTCATTTGTACAAAAGGTTGAACACTGCTATTAGAAACATCTACATTTCACCATACAATGAAAATTCTGTACAAAAATGACTTCCTTTAGGTAAATCTAATACTTTTTTATGCTTATATTATGCTAATTGATCTGAATGTAGTCAGAGCTTTAAAAAAAGGAAGAACACCCTTCGATTAACAGTCAACTTATCTTAATGATAACTGTAGCTTGCATAACGGAGTTGAAACACCAAGTAGCATTCCCACTTCATTTATTTTTTTTACGTGTGTATGTTATAAGTACATGTAATGCGTAATACTAATATAAATTTGACATTATGTCGAAGAGCCCAAGCTTGCCCGAAGTTCATATAGTTTATAGCCGAAAGCTCTACTGAAAAAACTTATCAATTTAACCAAACAACTAATTCCAGTGCTTTTAAGCTTTATTAAAATATGAACACACACACACAGGTTTTTTTGCCGAAAGCGACGTAAAAAGTTGGAAAACTGCATTAGAACTTTGCAAAAAAAAAAAAAAAAAAAATGCATAAGAACTACAGGCTGCATCAAGGTTTTCAAACAGCAAGGGGCGTTTTCGAAAACTTGATTTTTCGACCGTAAGTCTATTTTTCATCATTAGCCAGCCTGATAAGTTTTAAAATGAGAAGGGAACAGTATATAAGATAAGATATTGAAGAGAAATGTTTTTATTTTTGAAAATTTTTACAATTCGTTACCGCAGGCAGCTTGAACCGTTATGACTTAGATGGCAGCACATGTTCATCATTTAACAGCACGGTTAAAATACAAAATAAATTGAACTATGCTCTATTTTAAGCGTAGCTTTTCGAATGTAGTAAAAATGTGATAAGCTTTTTTTTTTTTTTTTTTTGTTTTTTGCAAAAAGTAGAAAAAATATATATTTTACCCTTCAAATTGAGGTAGTATTTTTTTTATTTGTACAAAGAGTCAAAAACTCATTAGAAGAATATATATTTCAATATACGATTTATTATTTTTTTCTGAACGAAAAACAATTCTATTATAGTCTGAAATCTTAAATCTGTTACTTATATTTTCGCTCTTACATTATGCTTTAATTTTCTTACCAGAGCCAAAGCTTTAAAAAAAAAAAAAAAACGTACAATTCAGAAGCAATTCAGCACAGAGTCGCATCAAGTTTTCATAACAGCAAGTAGCATTTCCTTCTCATTTATTCTATTCCCTCATATTTGTTATTCACTTCAATTAAGTGTTCATGTACTGCGCGATATTTCTCTAACTTTTTTGATGCAGATTGTCCGGACGTGGGCCCGAACGCTCATTCTCCTGGTTACGAGGAGAACGCTCTGCCAATCAAGCTATTCAGCTCTGTCGGTCATAGTGCAAGTTAAAGTTATAAGTTTAACCGAAAACCTCATTCTGGTTCTTTAAAACTGGTTTTTTCGGCTGAAAAAAACTATTTTTAGACCGTGGGTCTATTTTTCGTCAGTAGCCAGCACCATAAGCTTTAAAATAAAGTGTAAATCAAAGAAATCGATCAAGAATTGAGGAAAATCTGACGTAGAAACCAAAAACAGGCTACAGAAATAATATATAAGGATGTTTGACTTACTTTTATAGTTTTGCTATCATAGTCGAAAAATATTATTTGTCTGGAAAAAAAAAAACTATTTTAAAGCTTTACATGTTTGATATGGATAAACCGGAGATCCGGATAAAACGGAGGTTCGGTTAAATGGAGATCGGATAAGTGAGATTCTACTGTAATAAAAAAAATCCTCCTTTTTTCTGATTCGTTCTGGGCAAACCTCAACGTTTTGAGAAAAATATTTCAATAATTATTAGGTTTTAAAAAGTCTACTGACTTTTAGATCAACCTGTATAACTAAAGCATTATACTAACTCAGATCAAAAGCAATCCGAAATCAGCGTTTTTATACAGAAACTACGCGCTTTTCCCCCACATAAATCAACCGATTCTCGGAAGAAAACAGTGGGGATAGCAAGATTTCCCATCGGAAATAGTTTCCCAACTGCAGATTAAGAGGGTAAAGACATCACCTTCATCGCTCAGAGAAAGCATTAGAAGAAAAAGAGATCAAATGGAAACGCTGCCATTACTTCGAACATCGAAAGTGAGTCGCATCCAGAAGAAAAAGAAATCGAATGGGGGTGTGCCATCAGAAGTTAAACTTATCTCCGACACCGAACGACATTTTAGAAAATAGCCTATCAGCTGCCACAACTGTATCTATATTTTATACGGCTTTCTCTTCGTACTTCAACTTTTAGAATTCCATTGAATGGTTGGGAAAGCACAGTAAAAATAATACAAGAAAATGTATTGATTATGCTAAATTACAATTCATGTATAGAGTGTGGTGTAAATTATTTAGTTTTTATTTATGTACTAGCTGCGTTGCTCGGTTTTGCACAGTCTACCTCGATAATAAAAGTTATTTCAAGTAACGCGTGTTCGACAGTTAAGCTTGAACAAAAAAAAAATCTGCTAAATTTCTCGACAGATTGCGTTACAATAACCAATAAGGAAAAATTTTAAATCCTCCTATTACAGGAAAAGCCTCAAAATAAAACCAAGAATTTTATTTGGTCATATTCGAGAAAGAATATGACAACAGATTTTTCTTTTCAATGATATTCTTCACCCGCTACCAACTTTAATAAAAGCATCGTTCAACAGTGATCGTAATTAACAATAGATTTCTAATTAGAAAATAAAAAACACTTTAAGAAAGCCAGTAAATTAAAAATAAGACTTAAAAGCGCAAAAATACTTAAGTATATGATAAAATTAATTAAAAATACTGAAACTAAAGCAGTAAAAATAAACAATTACAGTAAAAAATCACTTATCTCAGGAGCTGCAAAAACTCTCCCAGCAACACTAGCGCCCTCTATCGGCGATCCACAAATGTAACGACCAGCAACAGGCACTGGGTCCAGCTCCTAGTCAACTTACAATCCCCAGTGAAGATCAATGGTCCTCTTAAAACTATCTACTCCCTTGCTCATTACCACCTCTTCTGGTAAGCTGTTCCAAGGTTCCACTACCGTGTTAAAATAATAATTTTCCTAATATCTATGTTAGCCTGAGATTTAAATAGCTTAAAACAATGACCACTTGTCCTGTTGTCAGTGCTAAACTTTAGCCCCGTAACATCTTTCATTTTAATAAATTTAATCAACTGAATCATGTCCCCTCGGTCTCTTCTTTGCTCAAGATTGTACATTTTTAGCATTCTAAGCCTGGAATCGTAGTTTAAATGAGAAAGTCTATTTATTAGCCTTGTAGCCCGCCTTTGAACCCTTTCCAATACATTAAGATAAGGAGACCAAAATTGAACAGTATACTCCAAATGAGGTCTTACCAAACTTCTATATAAGGGCAGAAGAACTTCTTTAGATCTGTTTGAAATAGATTTATGGATAAACTCAAGTATCATATTGGTTTTGTTACTAGCTATGCTGCACTGTTGACTAAACTTTAAATCCTGACTTATTAAGACGCGAGATTAGTTAGAAACAGTTATAATTACCTTGGAACATTGAAACAAATTTTTTCTGATGCAGAAAAATTGGGGATCTCCATATTTATTTTTTTTTTCTAATTTTTGCGAGCTTATTTTCGCCCTCATATTAGAGAAAAAGGCCATTTTCGGGTCCTAAAATAAAAATTCGAATGGTTCAGTGTAGTTTAGCGGTCGAAAACTCCCCCACGTTTCTTCTCGGGTACCTCCCTGCTGAATTCGGTCGAGATCCGACTTAAACTGCGGATTTGTATAAGGAACATTTACACACACAAATACACACATATATGTATTCTTTCTTTTATTTATACAGATATGGAAGATAAACAGTTTCACAAACATAGAGGACCGCGTCCAAAGAGCCTTACCTCCGAATACACAGAAAAGAATTTACAACACAAAGAAGGAAATAATACCGAGTGCACTGGCAGGAATAGAACCCACGATCTCCAGCTTTGTATAGACTAGCAGTGCCCAACCTTTTATTACGTGAGGGCTGCATCTCATATTAAAGTAAGTATCGCGGGTCAGGATCCATACAAAATGTCTAAATATTTAAGTTTTTTTCGAAAAAACGCAGGAGGAGGGATAGGAAGGAGTGGAAAGACAAATGGGGTAGTTTCCTTCAGTCAAAAGTAGTACTTTTTGTCACTGAAATTGATAGAATAAGCAAAAAAAATAATAATAATAACATGGATCCAGAAAATATACTTTCATTTTCCCAACAATTCCATTTTTTTATATTTTTTCATTAATATTTTAAACTGTCCGATTTTTCAAACATGGCGTGGTCTTGATGACGCCACAAATGATGCTCTTTGCCGCATCTTTCTACCACGTTTCCGTCTTATGATAATCAAGAAGCGAATTAAAATTGCTATTTACGCTTGCTGTCAACCATATCGTTGTCAATACATGGAGTAAAGATGCGAATTAAATATTTTGCTCTGTGAATGGCAACACTGAATGTCTTTTTATCATTTATTAGGGCTCGACCGATGGCATTTTTTGGCCGATGGGCCGATGCCGATTGTTGGCCGATTGTTCAAAGATGGCCGATGGCCGATGGCCGATAGTTTTCCTCCAAATGGCCGATTGCCGATGGCCGATGGCCGATGCCGTTGGCCGATGGCAAAAAAATAAAAAAAGAATAAAAAGACTAATTTGAATTCTGATATTTTTAATTCAAATCATGTTTTTCGCAATCACGAGTTGCGACAGGACCCTACTTATTGGAATTATTGTTTTCAGAAACTGCTCCTGACCCCCCAAACCTGCCCTTCTCCTGGGCGGTTACGTGTGTATAGTTGTGTGTGTGTGTGTGTGTGTGTGTAGGTGCGCATGCATATGTAGGCTTGTGTGTGCGTAGACCTGTGCACACACGTAGGCGTGTATATCTCTCTGTGTGCAGGTGCTTGTGCATGTGTAGGCTCGTGTGTGCATAGACTTGTGTATGCACATAGGCGTGTGTGTGTGTGTGAGAGAGAGAGCGTGTGTAGGACATGGACGCCACTGACCAGGAGAAGCTGATTTCGGGGGACATTGCTCAGGACCGGAGGAGCCACGCCTGCAGAGGACGGTGGGCGGGAGTGCGGCAGAGGGAAACGGGGAATAAAATCAGCCTAACGTCAAGGACAGTCAAATGAAAACAATAAGCAATCGTGATTGCTCAAAAAATCTAACAGAAATAAATTGATAAGATTGTCAGGGATTTGAAGGATCATTTAAACAAGTATAAGAAATACGCAAAATGACATTTCTTAGCCAAAATAAATAATCGCTAAATATTCAGAAATGCTTGAAACGACGAGGGTGGGTTCGGGGGGACACCCTCTGATTTTGGAGTAACTCACAACATTAAACTTCGGCTCCAACTTTGGCCTCATTTTTTTAGTACAGAACCGCTACCACCAACGCCTCGGAAAAGTTTCTGAATCTACTTCAGCACTTCCGAAGAAAAAATTCAAAAGTGCCTTTGATTTCCGAATTATGTCACCATTTAAAACGTCTTTAATCAATTTCTTACATTAACCCCTTCAGACCTGGTGTCCGGTATACAGGACATACTTTTAAACAGCTGCTAATCATTTAATAATTGATTTAATTAGTTGATTTTTTTTTTGTAGTCGACTCTTTACATGCTACTTATTATAATTTGAAGTAATTTTTCGTTTTGGGGTTGACAACACTGACATATAAGGATTGAGAGATAGAGAGTGGCTCATTTTTCCAACAATGGATTTTCATTTGAAAAGCGAGGTTTTATCCTGATTTTTTTTAAAAATAAACAATCTTTAATTAATAGTTTCAAACGCTTATATTATGTTTTACAATTATTTGTAGAACATTTTATATTGAAGTTTTTCGGTATTTTATCGTTTTTGTATATGAAATATTGATTTCAAAAATATAAGTCAGGAATATTGGACGTGCCATAACTTTTAATTTTTCTCCTACAAACTCAAAATTTTGTCAATAAGATACCCTTCACCATAGTACACTGTGTACGAAATATCAACATTTTTGGTCCAATATTTCATAATTCCGACTGAAGGGGTTAATGCTCTAAATTCTTCCTAAACAATATATAAAGCTTGAAAAAAAAATCTTTAATTTTAAGAATGGTGTTAGTTATAAACAACTAAGAAGTACAAACTAGAGTTTAATTTCAGAAATTGAGGGAGTGGGAGGAGGGGCACGCAAGTGTTCTCGGAAATACAAAAAATAGTCATAAAAATAGAGTTCAAAACAATCATAAACATTGAGCAGAAAAACCCTTTTAAAACTCGCACCCGAGTTTGTTTAGACGTGCAGTGGCGGATTTAAAAAATAGCAAATGTTGCAATTGCGCGAGAGGCCCATAACAATAGGGGCACCGTAGGAGTTACAAAAATGCTTATGATAAATGTTTTACAACTTCTGTGATAGAGAAATAGGGACCCAAAATGTATTTCGACGGGCCCCAAACTTGTAGCTCCGCCGAAGCGATACAGAAAAGACTGCATTACTGTGATTCATATTACAAATATCGAAAAATTAAAAATTACCGTCGGTTTAACGGGAGTCTAACAAAATGAAACTAAACCGGTTTCGCCATCTCATATTTTTTCCATGGCCTCCAATTCGACAATACATCACCAAATGATCGTCAGTCTGAGACGCTATATTAATTTTCCATTGAAATAAGTAATTAATAGCCACAAAAAATGAGTAAATAGGCTTTTTAGAACACCCGATCGAAAACAAAAAGGGAAGTGCACAACTGGAACGTACGCACATCCCATATGCGAAAATTTAGCCTTCTGCAGCTTACCATTTTTGAGTTATGACTTATGAGAGATGCATACATACATCCAGCCGCAAGAAACAACGCAATAATTAACTTGTTTGGTACCTGAATGCAGTATTAAAAACTCTTTCAGGGGTGATTAAAATAGAAATTCATTCTGAAATTTAAGTAGACAATTTTATATGAAAACAATAACTCCCTTTACTTTGTATTAAAAAGTAAAACAACAAAGGTCCTTTTTTTTTTTCAAAAACATCGGCCAATTCCATCGGCTTTTCGATGTTTTTTAAGGCCGATGGGCCGATGTTTCCTGCAAGTTAGCATCGGCCGCCGATGCCGATGCCGATGGCTAAATTGTTGAACCATCGGCGCCGATGCATCGGCCAGGCCGATGCATCGGTCGAGTCCTATCATTTATGATGTCATCGGACAGAAACGTAAATAATGAAAGCGCACCGAATTAAGTAATTTCCTAAAAATATTAAACCCTTCAGACGGAATTTGGAATACTCAACCTATTTTTTTTTTTTTTTTTTGAGTAGACAGAGTACTATGGTAAAGAGTATCTTATAAACAAAATTTCAAGTTTATAGGTGAAAAATTAAAAGAGTTATGACATTTCCAATATTCCGGACATTTACTACTGAAATACATATTTCAGATAAAAAAAACGATGAAATATCAAACAAACTTCTTTGTAAAATATTCTCTAAATAATAACAAAACACAATTTAAGCATTTGAATTGATTAATAAAAGATTGTGTATTTTTAAAAACACAGGAAAAAAACTCTCACTTTTGCAACTGGAATCCGTGGTTGGGAAAATGAGCCGGTCCCATTCTCCTAATCCCTATTTCTTAATGTTTTCAATCCCAAAATGAAAAAATGTTGCACAGATAATAATAAGCGGACTGTAAAGAGTTAACTACGAAAACAATCGCGTAATTTGTTCAATTAATAAATGATTCGCAGCTGTTTAAAGTTCATGTCCGGTATACCGGACGCCACGTCTGAAAGGGTTAAACTTAAACAAATTATTTAAAAAATGATCAGAACCTATGTTTTTAAGCATGCTCTTTCAGAAAAAAATACTTTTAAAATTTTGGAAACTACCCCATTACAAACCAGGAATTGTTGTTTGCAATAGTTGATGCTTATTTTATTAATTGCATCTGTTCACCATCAACCAATTTCTGAATATTTAGTTCCATATTTGCAACATAGGGTCTGATCGAGGTTTTCAATTTGTGACATTGACGAAAAGAAGAGGTCAGCTTCTTGAACCATAAGTTGGGCAATAACTCTGGTTTTGATTAAAGCATTTTTCTCTTTTTTGAAGAAGCTTCTATTATACTTACTATGTTGTTTGCAAGGAAAGTTGAGGAAGGTAAAACTTTTTATTTGTTTCCATAAAATCAATAATAGTAATTACAAAGTTGATTCTGTTAATAAAATTAACAAATCAATTTAAAGGCTGAACCTAAGTATGAAAAGAAATAGGGGTAATGTACTTTTGAAACATTACAAACATTAGAAATAATCGATGTTTTCGAGGATTTCCCCGAAATAAACAATAATATATGTTATATTGAATTAATAAAGATTTATGCATCAATAATCGATTATATTGAAAATGAAACTGTTACTATTTAATATTAGTTTCAAACTTAAATCTAAGCAAGCATACATTTGTGAATTTCGGGTTTTTGAAACTTTTCATGTAATACAAATTTTCAAGCTTTTCCTGATTCAAGTCTTCAATTAACAAGCTCTTTCTAAAAGAAAAAGCGTGCTCTTGTAAGTTGATATTATACAAACTTTTGCAATAAAGTTCAGTGAAGGGAGTCAGAACGGCCTAACTGGCGACATTGTCGAAACAAAACAATAAGTCTGCAAAGTTCCCCACCGTTGTTCAGTTGAGCTTCGTTTGTGTTCCGTGTCGAAGTGTTTTACAAAGTGCTTATTTAGTGTTTTGGTTCTTAACTGAGAACAGGAAAAATATTTAAAAAGATCAAATTAGTGCCTGTCTAAACTCTCCTTGGCAAGAGGTGCTGCAAATTTAGCTCCCACGATAATAGCCAGATCTCAATCCTTACACTTCTTCCTAAACCACCGCTTAAATTCGCTTTAAAAGAAAAGAAATTTGATGGTACTCCTGACAACATAACAAGGCTTTTTAAGTTCATTACAAAAAAAAAAGACTTCTTACAAAGTTTCAAGGACATGTATAGCAGATATCACCAGTAACTGGTACGTAGTTATGAGAGGTGACTAAATTGAAGGACAATTACCTAAAGATCATTAATATTTCATCTACGTTAATATTACAGGACTATTCACCGAACTAGAAAGTCGCCCGTCAAGGTATGACGGGTGAGATTTGCTTCTACTCTTCAACATTTGAATAAAGCCTTTGCCTGTTTGGTAATATTTTGTTGTTTGGAATTTTTTACCCTAGCTCCAGTGGATTAACCCCTAACTCCAGTGGTTAGCGTTAATTTTCAACCCTTTTTTTGTTTCTTCATTCTCCTGAAAAGACACAGTCTTAACAGAAAAACAGTTAAGTTACCGGATCGAGTTCAGCCTTGTCTCAATAAAGCCTTTCGCTGCATGTTAAACATTACCAAAACATATTATCAAATTATCATGCCATGGTGCGAGGTTCATTGTAGAAACTTGCAGGTTACTCGATCTTCGGCTATTACAGGCGTCCCTTGTATGACTCGGTACTACTGCAACACGATTTCGATTATTATAACACGGTTTCGATATTACACGGTACGAAACTTGAATTTAATGCGTCATGGTTTAGATACAACACGAATGTTATGTTTATTAAAGATGGAATTTTTTATTTTGGTTTAATACATTCTGTTAATTTTTGTTAATAACTCTAATTTTTACTTTTTTTATGAAACTTGGTTTCGATACAACACGGTACACATCCCTTGATTTACATTATTTCTAAGTCTCGTATAACACTGTTTCGATATGACACGGAACATGATTTCGATATAACACGATATACCTTAACCTGATTTTTCTCATGCACATACATAATTAATATTAAAAATAAGTAAAAATGTTCTATTTAAAAGAAGTCTTGTACAACACGGTTTCGATACTATACGGAACGGATTAACCGTATCATACGAGGGACACCTGTATTTAGTTGAGGATTTTATTGTTAGAGGTTGTACATACACGTGCCGTGGGAGCACGGCACAATCTTTTTAATTTTTGCTAAAACAAAAATGAATAAAAGTAATTATGAAATTAATTATAATTAAAGTTAACAAATTAATTATAAAGCAGAACTTAGCAACCACAAATTTGGGGATTTTGGATTTTTAAAACTTTTTAAATATTACAGTTTTTTTTAGGCCTTCGTAAATTCAATTCGTCAGTTTCAAAGCATTTCTTAAAGTTGTTTTTTTCCCTCACCAAATACTTGTTAAGTAGTCCCTAACGTTAAACACACTTACATTCGTTACCGTTCGACAGTTTTTTGTTACCTATTTACCGTTGAATTCAACAAACATGCTTCATCCGTGAATCGAAAAGTATACGAATGATACGGAATCGAAACCCAAAGGAATAAGATTTGTTAGCTTTGATTATATTTCTTTTCGTAGAGTGCATTTGCATTTGAATCTTTCTGCTTTTTTTTAAAATTCCTTACTTTTTCTGCACATTGATTTAACCCAGATTTTCAGTCACTTGTCAAAGATATCTCTATCTGGGATTTAAAATAAATCCCCGCGAACGATTTCAAACGTCGTTTCTTAACCGTCACTCTGAAAGAGTTCTTTATTGGTTGCTTTTCTTTAGATCAGTTAAGGAACCTCGGAAAATAAGTTGCCAGATTCCTCTGGGATGAAAAAAGAAGGTTGAATTTTAAATCCCGACAAAAACATTTCTTCGGAGGCAGTTCGACTATTTTACGGGAAGAAAAATGGTTACTGCACACAATAGGATTCGGTTGTTTTTCTTTCCAATGGTTTTACGGATTTTCTATAAATCGCAGCATTTACTTCGTACCATGTTTTCTGACTTTTTTTTTTTTTGGTTCGAAATGCTGGAAACTTTGCAGATTCTCAGTAGAGCATTTCTTGTATAGTTTAACTGAAGGAAATTTAAAACAAAATTAAAATTAAAACAAGGCATTTGAAGTTAAGTGCGATTTAATCTATCTTCTATATATATAAAAATCTCGAGTCACGATATTTGTTCGGGGTAAACTTCGAAACTACTGAACCGATTTTTATAAAATTTTATACCTATCTGTAATTTGGTTCAACTTAAAAGATAGGATGGTTTTTATAATTTTTTATTGCAAATAAAATATTTATAATACGTTAATAATGTGCATTGATTGTTTGGTTTTGTAAATTCTTAATAGATGGCGCTGTAGGTTAATTCACCTTCAAAAGTTTTATTCTTAAGTTTATTAAAATTTACAAATGATACTATGTTACGGATATTGATAGTTATCAACAATATCGCCGGAGAAAGGGGGAGTATTGAGGCCACACTTTTCAATGTAAATGTCAAATTCTACAAATCAAGGTGAACATGAAAAGCAGCAGGTAGTTCCATACTCACCACTGTTTTTAAAAACGTATGAGGCTCATACAATGTCGAGTTTTGCAGTTCCGCGAAATCCGTTAAGTACTTCTGCGAATACGTAAAAAAGGACCTTATTAGTTCACATTTGAAGTGCGAAATATGGACAAAAATAACGAAGAAACACGATGAGAGATGAGGAGATATGCAAGCAGCAACGAAGCGATTTGGCATAATTTATTTTCCCCATATACAAAAGAGACCCTTTTGTCCAGAATCTTGCAGTACATCTCGAAAATGGTCAATGAGTATATTTTACTGAAGATCTTTTCTATGAAGAGCACTTGAACCACCAAAAACGAGGCTGTTTTTTTTTTTTTACATTATAAAAACCTAATGTATTCAGCAAGTTACCGCCCTATAGCGAAGGTTAAAGCAGAAATACATGAAATACGTCAACAGCTCAGTCAATTCCAGCCAAGGACCGCAGATATGTCTTATTAGCACCCATCAGCGCGGCATAGCGGTGGAAAACTTCTTAAGGAAGCCAAGAGTGCCAAACAAACTGGTAGCTAATATAGAGTCAGTGCTAATTCTTTATTAGCTACCAGTTTGTTTGGCACTCTTGGCTTCCTTAAGAGGTTTTCCACCTCCAGCTCAGCTAGTCCTATGCCGGGCTGATGAGTGCTAATAAGCACGAAACTGCAGTCCTCGGCTGGAATTGATTGAGCTGGCGGTGTATTTCATGTAAAAATCTAATATGTTCGACCGATTCTCAGAAACAAAATTATTTACCATTGTTCCACGCTATTTTCCATGCACTATAAAAAAAATACGTAATGTCACTGATTATTTCAGCGGAACGTGAACATGAGGATTTCCTAGGTCCTCAATAATTTCCTTTGAAAATACGGTATCTGCGTCAAAACGTTTCCTGAATTTCTACAAATGTCATGAATGCAGACTTCTCACTGTTGTGAAAAATATTTTAACTCACAGTTTAAAGATTAACTAAGCGTATTTATGAAGTGCATCGACTTCAGTATTCTACATTGGTTAAGCTCCTAATGAGAGTGAATGAGCCTCTGGATTCCGTAGCTTTGCAGGAGTCGCAGGCGAGTTAGATTCGTGGTACTTGCTTGCAATTCTGTTTTATCTTTCCCTTGGCACATGATAGAGGAGTTGTTCACCTACCATGTGTACTGGTTGTCTCCAAATTTTTAATTTTGCCACTTACATCCCTTTGCTTCTCACTGTCTCATATGGTGTTTTAATATGATGTTTTAACATCTGGGCTTTTAATTTCGGGAAAAAATAAACAACTATTAATAAAGCATATAATCAAATAAAATGTAAATATAAATACAGAAAATATCAAAAATTAACTTTAAAATTAGCAATTTCAGAAATATAACTTTTTGAACGCGTACATAAATACCACGCCCTTTTTAAAATGCATTATTTCTTTGCTCATTGGATAATGCCAATTATTCAGAAGGAACTGCTTGGAAGCTCATCTCTGTTGTTCTTTTAAAGTTGTCGAAAATCTCTCTTTCTACGTTGTATATTCAATTCAGTACTACATATGAGGCAGTTAGAAGCAATGAGATATAAGCGGACATTTTCAAGTTTTGAGTAAGACGCGTTTAAAGTTCCGGTCCTAGGTAGGAGTTTCATTGAAAAATTTTTCTAAATCATGCTGTATAACAGAATCTCCCTAGGATAGCAGTACCATACTTTTCCCCCCAAACAGAGGAGAGGTTTCCGTACCGTTTGTACAGGTTTCCTTTAAACATTTTTGCCCTTTTATCCTCTTGCTTCTCACTGCCTCATACATAACTATAGAAATCCTATGATACTGTAATAGAAAACAGGAACTGTTTTAAGCATTCAGAAATTTAATTTGGCTGTTCAATGCTGTGCTCCTTTCGTTAAAATGTTTTATTTTATATCACCATTCTCTCACCCATCAAGGATAGCTTTGAGCAGGGTTAAAACACCATATCACAGAAGGACTAATAATATTTTTCTCTTATTTTTAGTATCTATCAAGGTGTTTTTTAGGTTTTACAAGTCATCTACGACATGGCAGAGACGTCAAAGGAACCTACTCCGCAGCTGCATGCTTGTAAGAAAGAGGTAGCATGAT
Source organism: Uloborus diversus (assembly GCF_026930045.1). NCBI lineage: Eukaryota > Metazoa > Arthropoda > Arachnida > Araneae > Uloboridae > Uloborus > Uloborus diversus. Next base: position 49,502,026 of record NC_072738.1, on the reverse strand, counting down.
CGACTTCCGTTTTCAGCCGACATTGGATTTATTTTTCTTTAAAATGTAAATTTTTCCCATGCAATAGAGCCAAGACGCCCCAGCCCTCTGCTGTATGTATAGCTTTATTATGAAAGATGAAGTTTTCAAAAATAAATACATTTTTCTTTTCAAATTTTCTTGAAACCTTGTGTTTCAAACATGAGTACCCATGTTTTCAAATAGTGTGATGAATTATTTCATACTCAGAAGTGAGTACATAAGTCCGTTAATACTAAATTTTAAAACTATTACATACTCAAAAATAAGAACAAATACCTCAAAAATGAGCACACATTGTTTCATTCCTGAGTAAGTGTAAGGTTTCAAAAATAAGTATTTGATTGCCTCAAATTTGAAAACCACATTGTTGGAGCTATATCGCCTCATCGATATGCTCAAATTTGAGCACCTTTTCGATGTTTTGGAAATTATTGTTTTTACAGGGCTGCAGAGTCGGAAGAAAAATGGCCGACTCCGGCTCCGACTCCTGGATTTTTAGGCGCCCGACTCCGACTCCGGGTTATTTATTAATTTTTTTTCAAATCAATCCCTCATGGGAAGGGGGAAACCCCTAAACAGAGATTAAAGTTTTAATTCCTTTTTATGACATTTTCGCGTTGTATTTTATTGTGAACCTAAGATGCATACAACGTTATCAATTCAATTTGAAAATCAAATTATCCAATATTTGCAATTTTAAAAGTGAGATTACTTAAAAATCCCATTTTAAAAAAAAATTGAAAAGGATTAATTTGCTCCCCCAATGTTTAACAAACAGATATTGATCAAATCCTGTGCATTCAATTTTTTTCTCGTTAACTTGGGAGAAACAAAAACTTTTTTGCTGAGTCAAAAAACTTTTCTGGAGGGGGGGGGGGTGCCACCCCCTCCCGGGTGACACCCATCTGGTGGGTACATCTCATTTTAATTTCAGAGTTTGTAAAAATATAAATACTTTAATTCTGAAAAATATCACCAATAAAATCTTAAATTTCATCTTAAAAATTTCAGCGAAAATATTGCTCTATATTGCGAGGAGAGGGCGAGTACATGTAAGTTTGGGGCAAATTTCACAGAAAATGGTGGGGTATAAAGCTTTGAACGAATGGCTTTTACTATGCCTACATTTCTTGGCTCAATTTTTAATTTTAACCTTATTAGCAGCTTTAGAATTACCCTCATTATGAGGATACTGCGATATGAGGAGATTAACTTCAATTATTGAGTGTTGTAAACAATAAATCATGGACTGATTTTATTTTGTTCTTTTCAGTGATAACCAAGCTTATAAAAAGTCTTTAGATTAAAAAAAAAAATATTTATATTTTATCGGATCTTTTGGATTCGCGCTTTCGTGCCAACTCTTATTTGAATTTACCAAGTACCCTCAGAAGTTTCCCGACTTGCTCAAGGGATACATTCCTTTTACTATTTTATAACTGAGATCGAGGTAAAAATTATATCATTATTTTTATTGAAAGTGATTACTTAGAAAATGTTGGAGAACAAAAATGCTCGCTGACAGTTGCTATCAGTTAAATAAAGTTAAAAAAAACTAAGCGACGGCTTAGGTAGCTGCTAAAGAAAATTCGATAAATAATCAAGCCAGCTGGTTGCCGCAATGACAGTTATTTTCTTATTAGTATGCCTTCTGTCATGCAATCAAACTAATTGGTAGTTAGTTTTTTTTTTTAATGAAAGACAAAAAAAAGCCCGGGATTTGTTTTCGAACGACTCCGACTCCTTTACCTCCAAATCAGTCCGACTCCGACTCCACAGCCCTGGCCTTTTAGAGTGTTGTTAGCTCCCTGAATAGTTAATAGTATGAGTTTTTCACTAATTTGAATGAGGTACTTTGGTACTTAAAAGTAGAAAAATCATGTTTTCTAAATGATTGTATTTCAACTAGTGTATAAAATATCAACAACAAATATAATACATTACGTTGTAAATGAATTAAATATGCGGAGCGAACACAGCCTGAGATCAATTCCTACAGCATACACCCGCAAAGGGCTTTTCTATTTTGTTCCTTTTTATCGAACTCTTGTGGACAATTATTTACGTCTGAAAGCGAAGCCGGAGGCCTCCATCCATTCTATTAGTACCCCGTCCAGTCGATTGTAATTGACAAACGATAAATGCGGCTCAAGCCTTTCTGTCAGTTTTGTATCTTTGTGATGGAGTCTAATTAGGGTGGATGGTAGCACATAAAGTATTTGGAGCATTTCCCCCCATCGTCCTACAAATCGAGCAATTACTTGAAACTCATAAATTCCGATTGGTGCGTGGATGGATAAATTGGATTTTGTATTTTTATTGTCCACTGCGTTGTTTTTTTTTTTTTTTTTTTCTGTGAAAGAAGTTGAGCGCGTGTTAACTGTTTTCATGAAAAAATTAAATGGTATTAAACATCAGATATTAGAAGTATTTCTTCTCACTTGTCTTGTAAACTGTGCAATTACTTAAAACATATAAATTGCTATTGCTGCTGTGCCGTTTCCTTGGATCTTACAAGTTTGTTATCCGATGCTCTACTGTAAAAACGATTCAGAAACGTTGCTGGAAAATAATGGGCAGCTGATTGCCCAATTTCTGCCAGTAACATACCTTGCAAAGTCCAGTAAGTCGCGTCTTTGAAAAATTAGAGTAAACTAAAGGAAACATAATATAATAGCTTAGCACCTTCCCGATTTATCAAGGAAGTTCCAAGAGCATTACTGCAAACATGGCCAAAGCTAAGCCAGAATTGCAAATAAGTAACGGTAATTTTACTCACCTGCAATTCTTGCAAAACTACGTAGTCCATACTTACTTGCTACCTTTGGGAACTTATTTAGCATGGACGAGCCGTAATTGACCTGCGCACTACTCACTTTATAAATACGCTCAGTTAATATCTGGGAGCGAAAACTGTTTTTCACAACAGTGAAAAGTCTGCAATCGTGCAACTTGTAGCAATTTAGGAAACTTTTTGACAATGATACTTGATTTTTCCAGGAAATGGATAAAAACCACTAAATTCCCGAAACGTAACACGACCCCACTAACCCAGTAACGTTTCGGAATTTTTTTACAGTGTAGTTTGTTTTTCTTGAAATGTGTTAAACGTGTTCTGGTGTGAAAAGTTTAGCGCATTTTTAAGGAGGGATACGTGTCAAGTATATTTTTACTGTCCAATGCTTATTTTTTTCCGTGAAAAGCAGTTGAGCGTGTGTTGCCTGTTTTTATAAAAAACATAAGCGGAATTAAACATCGAGTATTATAAACATTTCTTCTCACTTGTCCTGCAAACTGTGCAATTACTTGAAACATATAATAGCTATTGCTGCTGTGCTCGTTTAATTGGATCTTGCAAGTTTGTTATCCAATGTTCGTTTGTTTTTCTTGAAATGTGTTAAGCGTGTATTGGTGTGGAAAAGTTAAGCGCATTTTTAAGAGGAATACGTGACAAGTACATAATTGACAAGTATCATCGAATGAGGAAAACAGTTTTATCAAAACACAAATCGCAGAAAATATGAAAACTCGTGTTTCAGTTCCCGTTATGGATGGGAATGTTTTGAGCTTCTTGACATTAAAGATCAATTACAATGACGCTTTAATATGACAACTGATTGGAATTTAATTTACTTTGATTTTTTATTGATAATCAGTTGTTTAATCTTCAACAGGTTAAATAAGCAATATTAAATCAGGAACATCCCTAAAATTAAGAGCCGTTAGTGTGCCTAAAGTCTCTCGGTAACATATATGGAAAAAAACAGGAAAGTTTCCTGCTAAAAGTCAGCAACCATCTTGAATTTAACCTGGATCTTTATGAAGAGTTCAGAAACCTTCCTTATAAAAGTCAGTAAATAACAACACAGTCGCAAAACTTTCACAATATCTCTAAAACCTAGAATTTCTTCTTTTTTTTCTGTGCTACCATGTATCATCATCTTTGTCAGTGAGGTTTGCTCATTTCTCAATTTTTTAATGAACATATGTATGCTTGTAAGAACGTCATGCTTATTGCTTGATAACGACAAAGAGCTGGTGTTCTAAAAGGTACTAAAAAATCTAGAAATTTCGAAGGGTTATCTTCAAGTAAAACACAAAATAACAACGTCAGAAAGCACAAATTTCAGATTTCATGTTTGTAGGGCTTTTAGTAACGAAAGCTAATGATTTAAGTAAAAATATTTAAAAAAAAAAAAAAAAAAAAAAAAAAAAAACAGAAATTTACGTTTTTAAAGCTGGATTTCAGTAGAAGGTAACGAGAATTTTTTTTAATTACGCATGACGAATTAATTTTACAAAAATTGAATTATAGAAAAAAAAAAACTTATTTTTTGACCAGTAAGATTTTTTTTTCATCTAAAAAAAATCCTTTTTTTTTATTTCTCTTCAACAATTTCTTTCGCATTGGACATGTGTTGTACTTAAAATAACTGCTATTTGGTTTTGGAATACCAATTAACTTTAAATTATATCCTACGTAAATTTTGAATACATTTATTCCTTAACTCACATCTGATTTGCAAATTCCTTTATACCACTGGTATTTAAATGAATTTATCTAAAAAAATGATTTTCAGTTCTTTTTTTTTTTTTTTTTTTTTGCTTAAAAACTCTTTTTTTTACAAAGAGTATTTTCTAAGAGATGAGCATGCAATTATTTACTTTTTACATATATAATTCTAAGAAAATGAAATAAATAATCACTATATATAAAATCGCTATTTAAATATACCATGAAATCTGTTGCATAAATTATTAATTTATGTTAATTTTGGTGAATTAGTTATTAAGGTAATCAATATTTTTAAGTGAAGATTTATACTGATTTTCAGGACTTGAGATGATAAATATCTTAATTATATTCCGTTTCGCTGCTTGCAAAACTCGTTTTAAGATATTGTTAAGAGTTCGTGATAAACCTTCAAACTGTCTTTAAATGACGACACAGTTCTTGAGAAAACACGGGAGATTTATTTACAGCTATGTGCAGAAAGCGCAGATACAACTGCTAAATCAATCATCAGCAATTAAGCAAATATCAATTAACACCGTAAACTTAACGGTTACACACGTATTAACATCCAAATACGCAAAAATACAGCTCAAAGGCTTCACAAAACAGAGCTAATACATGCTCTCCAGCGCACCACTGATACGATTCACACGCAAAAACTAACTCGAATTTGACTCATCCCGCCGTCGGCTGTGGCTATTTATAAATCCTACAAAAGTTTCTACAAAATTCGAAATATGCTTCTCGTGTTTTCTTCTTATTCATTCACGAATCTTATCAATGAAAAATAGGGGGACCGTATACTTCAGCCGAATGTTAGGGGGTTGTATGTACGTTACAAGAAACTATTTACAGGTTACATTACTAAGATAATTTTAGAAATTAATGAAAAAATATTGGAATAAATGACAAATTTAGCTAGATTACTACCAATTAATCACAAAAATAATTACTGTTTACAGAATTTGCAGCAATATATTACCAGTTCAGCGTACTTTTGTCATTAAGCCTAATAGTACCTCCATTTAATTTCACCCCTATTTTTAAATTTTTAAACATACTAAATCAATTATTAAGTATACTACACAGGCTGTGAGATTTTTTTTAACCTAAATTACTACTAATGTAATTTACTTCTTTTCATATGAACGAAAGAGACAACAAGAACGTTGTTGACTAAATGTACACTTTAAAAACGATTCAGAAACGTTACTGGAAAATAATGGGCAGCGGATGTGCACAATTTCTGCCAGTAACATATATTAAAATAACCAGGAAATATTCCGCTAAAATTCAGTATCATTCCTAAAATTATACTGGACGCTTCCCGAAAAATTCAGAAATCTTTTCATTTAAAGTCAGTCATGTCCCTCAAACTTTAGAGTTAACTTACGTAGGCATAATAAAATAGCTTGGTACTTTCCTGATTTATGAAGAAAGTTCCAAATGCAATATTGCACACATGGCCAAGGGTAATACAGAACTATACTTACCATGTTTCTACTCTCCTCCGACGTTGTCGATGGATTTATTCACTCCCTTTGTGAGCTTAATCAACCTGGACGGCCATAGGAAAGCGGAGAATTGAGGATGATACTGTTTATAAATACGCTCAGTTAATCTTTAAACTGGGAGCTAAAAATATTTTTCACAACAGTGAGAAGTCTGTGTTCGTGCAACTGGTAGCAGTTCAGGAATTATTTTGACAATGATATTTGGTTTTTCCAGGAAATGGATAAAAACCATTGAAATCCTGAAATGTACACGGAAATACTAACTAACGTTTCGTATTTTTTTACAGTGTAGTGACACATTTTATCAACAATAAAGATTAAATATGTTACTACACAGATAAAATATTACAATGCAGTTGGAGCTGAAAGCAGAGTAAATATTTCACCATTTTACTTTGCACCACATTCCCCTGCCATTTTTTCTCTTAAAAAAATGATTTAAGTACTGTTTTTACATCACAAAGATCAATTATACGAGAGCTAATCTGGAAAGAAAAACGGGAACAGAACGCAATCGAAGTACTTTATCTTGGCTATCAGCTTTAATTGGCCACCGACGTAAAGCTGGGATGCTAAGGAGAGGAACTGGCTGCCGTTTGTCGCTTGTCAATTACTCTCCCAGTGCAGGGAGCGCAAATGGAACGGATAGATCAGCCCTCGTCCTTTTGTCGGGGTAAATATTTGCCCGTTTACAAGGGAGAGGAACCTAATGTGGGGCTGATCAGTACGAAAAAATACTAGAAAATGTCGGGATTTTAAGCAAAAGATTAAATGAATCGATCTAAAGTTAATCACAAAGATTTTAAATGGAACATACATAAAATCAAGCATTTAAAAATTAATTGCTGAAGAGTAATTTGAAAAATGAACAAAGTTATCGACAACTAAAAGGCGTGTTAGGTTCACCGCTTTAAGTTACATCGTGTTCAGATAATATCGATCAAAAAAAGTAGGTGTGTGTATGTATGCGTGTGTGTAGGTGTATGTATGCGTGAGGGATATGGACGCAACCTTAAAACGGTTTTTGCTAGAGGTGCAACATCGGGAGGGGCCGGGACGGTGGTGCTACAGAGGGAGGCGGGGGAAAATAAAATCATAGGAATATCAAAACCATCAAGTGAGAACAATAAGCAATCGTAATTGCTCAAAAAAGAAAAAAACATTTAAAAAAAATTTCTGCTGGCGGTGTATTTCATGTATGAAAAAAATTATTTCTCCTATTATTTGCCATAATTTTGAAGTATATTTTGGAATAAATTCAAAAATAAAAAAGTAAATATTAACAACTACATTGAATTCGTTCTAGTTAAAGGAACTTATTTACATATGTTTCTAAACTATGTATAAGAGAATTTATTTCACAGTTAATAGGCTTTTAAATTTATGAAAGTGACTACATTGCTGAACATTGAAGACTTTCCAATATTAATAATAATGTTTCTGGAATAAACCAGGAACCTTCATAGGAATCTTAGGTATAATTAATAGCAATAGCTCGGAACTTTTCTGATTATACATTAAAACTCCTAAGGCAATTATAATCACTTCAGAAAAATGTTATTAATGAATATTTCAAAATTAATACTTGAATCCAACAAGAATGGATTACGAATCATTTTAGAGCAATCAGAACTAAAGAAAGTCGAAAAAGTTTAATGAAAACAGCAAAAACTTTGCTCAAGTCTTATCTACAAAACGCGTTCGCTAGGAAACTGTGGTGACTGCCTATTGATGCGTAATTTTTTTACAAGTCTTTTCGATTCTTAAAAGTGTTAATAAAGAGCAAATTCAAGGCCTACTTGATTTGGACTTGTTTCCGCTTGATCAGGAATTTTCCAAGAAAATTACATAAATTTATATTAACAGCTTGTGTTTAATATCGATTAATCAAGAACGCTTTTGAAGTCTTTCAGCAAATGTCTCCAAAACTTATGCAGAAGTCTGAGCAAATGCATAACACATTATTTTCCTTCAATTCTTTTGCCGTTACAGCAACCAGAGACCGCACTTAGACCGACTTTGGAACGGTCTGCGACTAAGCTGAAGACGAAACGCATAATAAAAAGACTGAGTATAATTTCGAGCCCCTTAAAAAGGCCGACAATTTGGTTCCAAGACAAAATTGGATCCAACCTCGTTTCTAGTATTTATAAATACGTTATAATATTCGTTGATTGGTATGTTGTAAAACAATTGATGTTGAGTAAAATGTCACTTAAGGTGAATCAGAAAGATAACTTAGTTCACATATTCAACAAAAATGTATCGGGAAATGTTTACATTAATAAACCTCATTTTCACACCTTATTTGTTTTTAATTTGTATTAATTAAATCCTCTTCCTCTACAGAATAAAATAATCAAACATCAATCAGGCAACACATCTAAAGCTTAGACACCAGTCCTCTGCATTGATACTTTTGTACAAATTGTATTTTTTTCGCCCGACATGTTTGGAACCAAAATGTCAGATAAGTCAGCTCCCCTCATATAGGAGACTTAGTATAATTTGACCCTGGAAAATAAAAATACTTTTTGTAGTAGTAGGAAGTTTGCATTTAGGTAGGAAACGTTTTCGCAAAATACATGATTTTAACGGGAAACTGGTGGAAATCCGTGAAAACCTGAGAAGTTGTCCAAAAATAAGCTGTGACATTTCGGAATTTTCCTAGAGTGATATTGAAAATATCAACTGAAAGATAAAGACAAAAAAAAGGAACCAGAAGCTTTAAGATAGCGAGAGAAAATGAACGTGTAAAGGTTTAAACTAATTCAAATCACCTACTTCATATTAACCTCTATTTGAATAACTTCCGTTTTTAATTTTTTTTTCTTCATGACGGCAAAATAAAAAGTAATACTTCTTTTTACAAATGACAGTTCACTACAATTAGTGCTTCCAAGTTGTACTACTGATAAGTTGATGATTTTTATTCAAAAACCTGAACTTTGTCTTTAGAAATGAAAATAGTATCCCGTAATACTCTCCGTTTATGTATGTACGTATCGCTCACATTTTTTATGCATGCAAAAATATACTGAAGTGCTAAATTCCAAATCTAGTTCTTAATTCATTAACAATGACAATCCAGTAAATAATTTAGCCAACAGCTTTAACTCTTCATTTTTCATGTATCGCTTGCTCTAACGGAACGTTTTATAAGTTATGATTATGCTAATGCAGCAGTCTGCATTAACATTTAAACGCATTGAGGAAAACAGTTGATAAATTTTACATGATATTTACAACCTTCTTCATTTTTGATAAAGACAGTTATTTTCGAACTGAATTCATTATTAATAATGCATGTTCTTGCACGTTTTATCTACAAAGTTAACCTAATCTATGACTGCGTCGCATTGGTGTAAATTTCTAAAATATTTCCTGCCAGCTTTTTTTTTTACCCAATCCTTATTTACTTATTCAGACAAAATTGAAGCTATTATTTATGTTTTTACTCATACAAAAGAAAGTAATTAAATAAGACGCAAAACTTTAAGACTATGACGAATTTCTTCTAAATTTAAAGATTTTACGAATTTAAAGTAGCTTTTCTGAAAATTAGCGCTATTTTAGAAATGTATTGTGCTTAAACAAAAAAGTCCATTTTTGAGTTTCATAGAAGCGTGTTTTTATGAAGTCTTCAACTAAAAAATGCAAGTAAGAAAAGTAACAAAGGTATCTTAATTTCACATTAAGATACTTCTAAAGATATTCTATGAAGTTACTTTTAAGATACTTAATAAAGGTATCTTAATTTTATTTCCGAATCCTTTAAAGAATGTCATCCCAAATAGCATATCCATGCTATTTTTTCCTTCGCATACTATGAGGATTACTGGCGCAGCCTATTAGGATTGTCAATATGTAGAAAACTCCAGAGTCCCCCCCTCCTCACCTTTCTCTGCGAATCGTATGAACACAAATAAATTACAGACAGCTTGAAAAAGTGGCAACGATCTCAGTTTTAGGCAATCTTCCCATTGTGAGTGCGTAGCATACGTTCACAGCAGATAATCCGACTTTTCTATTAAACTTTCAAACTTTTTTGGTAAGTAATAAAATGCTGGATTTGCGTCATAAAGGTCCGTAGACACAGCATGAACTTATGTACGCCTGAGGTAAACTACAACAGTTTGCCCTGCCACTCAGCAGATACGCAAGGTCACTCGCACTACAAACACTGTAAAAGCGATTCAGAAAGCTTCCTGGAAAATAATGGGCAGCTGATGTGCACAATTTCTGAGAGTAACACGTCTTGCAAAGACCAGGAACGCTTTCTGCTAAAATTCAGTAACGTTCCTGAAATTATCTAGGAAGTTCCTTGAAAATTCCGAAATCTTGCCGTTTAAAGCCAGTCGTGTCACTGGAACTTCAGAATAAACATAGGTACGCATAATATATTAGGTAATGCTTGGCACCTTCCTGATTTATCAAGAATGTTTCAATAGCAGTAATGCAGACATGGCCAAAGCTAGAATAGAATTGCGAGTAAGTGTCAAGAATTTTACTCACCTGCAACTCTTTCAAAGCTACGCAGTCCATGAACTTATTTGCTCCCTTTGAGAGTTTAATCAGCATGGACGAGCAGTAATTGAACTGAAGCCGACACACTTTGTAAATGCTCTCAATCAATCTTTAAAATGGAAGCTAAAAATGTTTTCACTACAGTGAGAATTCTGCATTCGTGCGACTTGTAGCAGTTCAGGAAACCTTTTGACAATGATACTCGATTTTTCCAGGAAGTTAATAAAAACCATTAAAATCCTCAAAAGTTACACAGAAAATACTCAGTAATTCGGATTTTTTTTACAGTGAAACAGCTACAACCATACCAAAAAAAGAACAACTATCACAGCGAAGGCAGGATAATTGACCTAGCAACAAAAAAGGACAGCAAGATTGCAACCAGAGCAGCACAAATGAACTGACTCAGCAACAACAATCAGAAACGAGTGCACACAGATTCAGTATAATTAGATGCACAACTTCATAGCGGCAGCCACTGGCCGTCATTGAATGCAAGACTCTTGAATTTAATGCGATTTTGCCCATCTATTTGATGATCTCAAAGTGCCCATGGAACTGTTGTCTCGCAGTGGCGTAGCTACTGTGTTTGCCGCCCGGGGCGGTACCTCAATTTGCCGCCCTTCGTTGTGAAGTAGCAAAAACATAAAACTGTCAAAGGTTTTAAACCAAAACTAGAAATTTAATTGAAGAAAAATAAGACTTGATTACTTTCTATATACTTTCAAAAGAAAAAAAATGGGGGTATAAGGGCCCACACTTGAAGAAAATTGCTAAATTTAAGTCAAAAACCGGAATTTCAGTAAAATTATTAGAAAGGGCTCGTTGGACTTGCTCCCGATTTTTTTCAAGATGAGTCTCTATAGTGTTTTTATGTTGATGTTAGGGGATCGATGGGCAACGAAAGGAAATTTTACGAAATTTTAAAACGTAGCTTAGGCTACTTAAGAGAAGTCATAGAAATCGGGAATAGTCGGACACTCAATGCGAAAATTTTAAGCTCTGAAATATGCAATTTTAGACTATCTTTGACAACGCAATTTCATGCTTATTTTAACGCAGTTGTAGGCGTTAGGAGAGAGAGGGGCGCTGATGCTTCTTACTGAACTGTTTTTAAAATTGAAATCAATTTTAAGGGAATCTTTGGTGGTTTGGTTGAAAGGGGAAAGTTCGGGTTCTTCCTTTGGAAATTTTTCGGCACCGAAGTCTCAAAAACGCAATTCTAGGCTGCCTTTGGTGACGTTGAGGGGTTCTCTAATGGCACAAAAAATGTTGTGAAGCCAGGCGTTTTTCTCCAGAAAAATTTCCGTAGTTGACGTCATAGTTTGGTCTTTGTTTCATAATGTTAGAACGAAGAGGGGGACAGAGGAGGTTTCCCTCTAAAAATCATTCTTAAAGTTGAAGTTTATTTCAAACTATCTGTCAGAAGGAAGGGTTAGGGAATTCTCCTATTCACACAAATTTTTAAGAAAGAAAATTTTGGGCTATCTTTGCGGACGTTAGGAACAGGGGTTAAGAGTTCTTCCCTTGGAAAGTTTTCAAAATTAAAGTTTTTCAAACGCAGTTTTAATCTTTGGAGACGTTAGGTGAGAGGGGGAGGGCGATTAAGATGTCTCTGTCAGAAAAATTCAAAAAATTGAAGTCCTAAAACGTATTTTAGGCTATATTTGATCACGTTAGAAGATCAAGGACAGTCAGGGTTCAAATGCTGTTTTCACAAATTGACATTAAAGTATCGAAATTTTAAGAACGTGATTTTAAGTTAGATGTTGAGACTTTATAAAAGAGGGTGTGAGTTTTCTCCAAGATAGTTTTCAGAGTTAAAGGCATAATTTTTTATTTTTTGGCTGTGTTTGCTGCATTAGAGGAAATTGCAGGGTTATAGGCTCTGCCCAGAAATTTTTCAACATTGAGGTCTAAAAACGTATTTCTGAACTATCTTTGGTGATGTCAGAAAAAGGGATGAGATATTAAAGCGTTCTCACCCGCCTAAAAACATTTTCGCACTGTTAGACTACAGAGTGGGGGTGGGAGAGGTTCCCAACCAAAATTATTTGAAATTGAATACTTTAAACGCATTTTATACTATATTTGGATAAGTTGAGGGTCTAAACCAAATGTTGAAAAATGAAATTCGCTAACCTTTCATACGGAATAGACTAACATGTGATCCAAAATTGTCGGATAGAATATTAACTTTCAAAAGTGAGAAAACGGGAATCTTTTATACTTCGTTTGAAGAAGAGAACTCTAGTAAAGAGTGGGAAATCAAAGCAAACTCTGACACATATAAAGTGTGATGAGCAATAAAATGTTTCGTGTAACATTTTATACCTCCTCTTTTTCTTACTCTTGTCACTATTTTCCTGAAGTAAAAAAGGGGGAAAGTTTTTGTTTCATGAGCAGGCTTTCAAGAAACTCCCTCAAAACCCTGCATTAGATTTTTCTTATAACAAAAATTGGAAACGTTCATTGTTTTCGTCTTTCTAAAGTAACCTCTACAGTCCAAATAACAAATTTTTAAAAAATGTACTATACACGTTTCATAATGCACTCAAAAGGACAAAATAACTTTTCTGGGGGTCAGAATGGAATATTTAAGTATTCCTTCAGTTTTCAGTTATTCCAATAAAATGACACCACAAACAAAGAAAAATGCGGCTCAGGTCAAATAGAGAATTTTTTATTATTATCAAGCGTTCAATCATAAATTTGAGTGTTGAAACACGCATATTTTTCTGGGAAATTTTGGTTTGAAATGACTTGAGCCGCACTTTTCTTCGTTTGTGGTGTCACTTTCTTGGAATAGTTGAAAACTTCAGAAATAACGAACTTGTCCATTATGCCCCAGAAACGTTATTTTGCCCTTTTCAGTGCTTCAAGAATAGGTTTTCTTTTTGCCTGCAGAAACAAATTGAAACAATAATTTCCTTATTTGAAAAATACATTTTTTTCCACATTAAAAGGGTCAATTTGCCATCCCTAAAAAAGCGCCGCCTGGGGCGGAACGCCCCCTCCGCCCCCCCCCCCCCCTTAGCTACGCCACTGGGTTCTCGATGTGTATTAATTAACTCTACATCTATGCTAGGGCCTCTCTGTTAACGCCATAATTCCTGGCATTGATTCCACATAAAAACCATCCTGTCGCTTCCGCTCAATCCCTGAAGGGGGGGGGGAGTCTACAGGGCGTACGTTTGAAACTTATATTCCGACTTGGCCTGCGAGATTTGAGATCCTTTTGGCTGAATGAAACGCTGTATTTCTCGTTTACTGATTAAATTTGTCATACTTTTTTTTCGAAATTTTTCTTAACGTAACTCTAGCTGTAATCAAACTTCACCGTGTTGTCAAATTCTCCAAAAAGTAAAAAAGTAGCTCATGCGCTTTTGCCAATATTATTATATGTTGCGGGAAATACACGTAATACGCTTTGGACAAATTTAAACTTAAGGAGAAACTCTGAGCATTCAAATTTTGTTAAATGTTTAAATATGCAAGATTTTCTTTTCTCTTCTCCGCATTTGTAAATTAAAGTGAATCATTAGCTTAGGTTTAAATAAGTTTTTAACGAACAATCGCATACACACAACTATAGCTCAGGAAGGTTTAACTCTAAATAATATTTTTAAATTTCTATAAAAGGGTTATTGCAAGTGAAAAGTGCATTCAATCTGAGAAGAATTACTCAAAGCTAAAAATAAAATGAATTCAATTAAAAATAACTAAATCCTTTTCCCCTCCAAGACAAAAATATTATTCTTATAGAAAGCGCAGAGTTTAATTTATTATGTACAGTCATAGAAAAAGAAAACGAAACACTCGATCGTATTCAAAGACTCTTGACATTAGAGACACGTGTAAGGTGTTATTGTTTCAGGAATAAAAAGTTCTACATAAGTATGTTTAAAAAAAATGTTGTTAAGGGGTCGTCTTCATATTGAAACGAGCATCAACTTCAAATTTTTCAATGAGAACCCCATTTTTTTATCACAAATTTGTAATCAGCATCCTTTTTTAACTTTGTATACAAAGTTTTGTTTCATTCGATCGAGCCGTTACTTCAGAATCGAGTTTTGAAAAATTCCTCTCGTAATGTTAAAACGTATTTTATATTTTTACTCATAACACAAAAACTAGATTAGGCACGGCAAACATTGTTTTTTATTATCAAAATATGAATCGACCCAATAATAAAAACATCATTTACAACACCTAAAATGTAATCTCAGTTTTTTTATGAATTATTTTATTATTTTTTGAAAAAAATATAATCTGAAACCATACTAAATTTTAACAGAAAAACAATCTAGAAGAGCTTTTATGTGGGAATCCAAAATTTGAGCTCAAAATATTCAGTAGTTTTCGCGTTATGCTTAAAACTCATTTTTTTCCCACTTTAGGGAACCGTATACTTTTTTAAAACAGAAATTATGAAAGTTGGTTTCTTCGTAAAAAAAGAAAAAAAAAATTTCAACAAAATAAGCAAACGAATTACAACGTGGTTTTTCTACATTAGAGTTACGTCTATGACTTTTTTGAATGCATAGATGTATTCGCTGTCTCTGCAGAAGAACAACACAATATTTCAATTTTTTTGTGGATATCGTTCAAACGCCAATGTGTAAATAATGCGAAACACTACTTCATTGTCTAATAAAAGAATATTTTATAGAGCTTTTAAAATTAAAAGCTACACTTAAAATACTTCTGTGTGTGCGTGTTTTTTTTTTTTTTTCCTTTTTGCGTTTAGCCATTACCTTTTGTAAAGCATTAACTCAGAAAAAAAAAACATTCACAACTTTTTCACAGAAGCCTACAATAAAACCTAATTGCCTTGCTAATCATGTTGCAATAGACCGTGTAGAAATAATGGCTCTTCCCGTGATAATTTGCTAAAAGGAAAAATTTATGCCTTGTCTAAAGCGGGAAAAAGCACTCGAAAATAGCTGACAGTAGGAAGTTTCGCCTTTAACAGTATCCAGATGGTTCAATAGGTAATATTTGCTCTTAGATAAGTTTACTGGTTTTTGGGAATTACAGAGTTGTCCAAATTAAGTTCCCCTACTCAGAGGCCTGTGCAGGATGTTCTATGGGTCATAATGTGATGAAATTTTGGAAACAGACAATTCCGATCATGCGCCCGTGATTTATTTAAAAAAAAAAAAAAAGTACCTGAAGTTGCCGACAGGTGGCGTTGCAGATCAACAAGACATTCTATAGATGTTCTATATGTCTGCCGTGGTTCTCCACAACTTTTTCCATCCGTAAAGCAGTGTGTTCCACAGCGGAACGCAATAAGTGCACATTAATACCACGCACATTCTGAATAATTGGGTCTTTTATATCTGCCAAGGTTGCTGGATTTTCTCGGTAGACTTGATCTTTTAAAAATCTCCATAACCAAAAGTCGCATGGGGTGAGATCAGGCGGGCGAGGAGGCCAAGCTGTTGGGAAACAGCGGTTGATCACACGTGCATCAGTGAAAGTTGCCCGTAACACCTATTGAACGCCCAGAAGAATATGGGGAGGTGCACCATCCTGCATAAATATCGTGTCCTGGCGGTGGCCACGTTGTTGCAGTTGAGGAATCACAAACGTTGTCAACATGATCGTCTTCCTGTGACAGAGCAGGTTTCGAATCATCTTGGAGTCATCTCTTCAAAAAAAATAAGGCCCAATGATGAATGTTGCAGTGAAACTGCACCATACCGTAACCTTTGCAGGGTGCAAGGGTACTTGATGAATTGCTCGCGGGTTTTCACTTGCCCAAATGCAGCAGTTGTGCGCATTCACTTGACCATTCAGGTGAAAATTGGCCTCATCCGTCCAAAGGATATTCCACGGCCAAGCAGCATCGACTTCCATTCTGGCAAGGAACTGCAGCGCAAATGTTTCCCGAACCACAGGGGTCCCCGTCCGACAGCTGATGAAGACTATCGATTTTGTAAGGAAAATAGCGTAGGATTTGACGCATCACACGCCAGACGGTCGTATAGGGCATATCTACAGCACGAGAAACACGTGGCACACTGACAACACCATGTGGCGATTGTCTAGTGGTATCCACGACCGCCAAAGCAACGTCTTCTACGCGTGCAGAATTCACAGCATGGCGTCCTCTACCTGGCAAAATTCCCAGTTGTTCAGATCTTTCGAACTTCCTCATCATCTCTCTTAAATCGCGTGGTGACATCGGTCCTCGGCGCATGTTCTTCTACCGACGGAATGCTCTTAAAGCAACACATGAGTTCTCGTCATTCTGGTAAAAAAGTTTGACCAATAGAGCTTTGTCTTTCAAAGTCACCATTGTGTACCAGCGAAGTTGAAAATAACTGCCTATGCAGCGCCTGTCTTCCACCTTCCACTTTTGTAGGGCTCATCTTTAGCATACGTTGCGCAGAAGCTTTATTTCTGCAAATCACGTTGTTGAAATATGCAAATTTCCCAATTACTTGTGTTACAGCGCCAACTATCGGCAACTTTTAGTACTTTTTTTTTTTAAATAAATCATGAGCGCATGATCTGAAGTGTCTGTTTCCAAAATTTCATCACATTATGACCCATAGATCATCCTGCACAGGCCTCTGACTTGAGGAACTTTAATTTGGACAACCCTGTATTATTATTGTTATTAGATTTTTTTTTATAAAATGTTTGAATAATTTTTAATGTGTTAAGATCTAGGAGAGTAAATGTCAGTCGCAGTACTGGGCCACGTGCTTTGAGCCGTATTTTGCACAAAAGTAGTAATTGTGGCTAATTGTGAACTTTTTTTTTTTTTTTTTTTGACTTCGTCAAAGATTTAACAAAACATTCATTTGGGTGTTAGATTAAGTTGAGTTTTTGTCTATTCTTACTAGTAATTGAAATACTTTTTTCTATTTTCTTTCTCCGTCATTGTCCGTGCATTTCACATTTAAATCATTCCTGCAAGACAAAGATAAAATTTCAAATTAATTTCTTCTTTTCTGAATAACATGGAAAAATATCGACGAAGAAAGAAAGTTACAATACACATGCATAGGAGCTGGCTAAATCAACGTGCGAGGTGTATGAACTTGCTACTGAAGTCAATTTGCGAAAAGCGCAGTATCAGGTTCATTGATGTATGGAGTCATTGTAAACGGGATTGGGTTGCTAGGGATGGCCTGCATCTGAGCTCTACAGGGGTCAAAATGGTTAGTGGATTAATTTTAAGGGCTTCGGTGTCAAAAAACTAAGTTGGAATGGGGGGCATGGTTCAAGCATCAGGTATCGAGAGAATGAAATTTTTTTGGGTATTGCTAGAAACGGAAATAAAGTGACGAACAAGAGTAGTAATGTTAACAATTGTAATTTAGGAAATTTCAGGGTGTTAAATAAAAGCAACTTAGGCATGCTTAAAGTTTTCTATACCAATGCTCGCAGTATTAGGAACAAGATGGATGAATTGAAAAGCATAGTTAGGGATGAGAAGTTGGATGTTATTGGAATTACAGAGACATGGGCTACCGAATCTGATGCAGAGTTATTACATATTGCTGGGTATAATTTGTTCAGACAGGATAGAGTAGGTAAAAGAGGTGGTGGGGTTTTATTTTATGTTAGAGACAATTTTATTTGCAATGAATTGGTCATAAATGATAAGCCTACTGATATTGATATGGTTTGGCTGGAGTTGATGAGCAGTAAGGGCAAAAAGCTACGCTTTGGAAACATTTATAGGCCACCTAATTCAAACCAGGGACAAGATGAACAGATGTACCGTATTATTAGTGACATGTCCAGTAAGGGATCCGTTATCATAATGGGGGATTTCAATTTTCCGGGTATTGATTGGAATAATTTTTACCCTGGTAATGGCAAAGAAGAGGAATTTTTAAAAGTAATTGGTGACTGTTTCTTAGATCAAGTTGTAACTCAGGGAACTCGAGAGGAGGCGATTTTGGATCTAGTTTTTTGTGACATAGGTAGTTTTGTTCAGGGGTTGAGTGTAGGGGAGCATATTGGAGATAGTGATCATAACAGCATTAGGTTCCGGGTTAAATTTGAAGTGTGCAAAGATGATAATTTCAGGTTTGTGCCCAATTTCAGAAACACTGATTTTGTTGCACTTAGGCAGAGCTTGAAAGAGGTTTTTTCGTCAGGGTTGGAAAATAGCGACGTAGATCAGCAGTGGACGGAATTTAAGGATAAACTTGCTAAAACCGTTGGGGACTATGTTCCATTTAGGAGAAAAGGTGTTAGTACCAAAATTTGGCCCATGTGGTTCTCCAGGGAGACTAAAGAAGCTCTTAATTATAAGCAAGCCACTTTTCGTAAGTTTAAAGAAACTGGTCTGAGTGCGGAGAGGCTCCAGTATGGTAAGGCAAGGCGAAATTTTAAGTATTTGGTACGGATTCAGAAAAGGGAATCGGAGCAAAGGCTGGCAAATGACATTGATGGGAACCCTAAGAGGTTTTTTGCTTACGCTAATTCTGGGAAAGCTCGAAACAATCAAATTGGGCCTTTGGTTGATGAGTATGGAAATTTAATCCAAAACGATAAGGATATTGCAAATGTTCTAAATAACTTTTTTTCCAGTGTGTTTAACGATAACTGTATCTCAACAGTTGACACTAACAAGACACAAGCTATTATACAGCTTGAGGATTTTGTATTTTTCAAGGAGGAGGTTTTATTTCATTTGAAAAAGATTAAAGCAACTAAAGCTCCGGGACCAGATAATATTTATCCAAAAATTTTAGTTGAATGTGCACAGGAATAAGTGGATGTTATTTTGAATATTTTCAATGCTTCTTATAACTCGGGGACGGTGCCCAGGAAGCTGGCTAACATAACGCCACTCTTCAAGAAGGGGTCTAAAGGTATTGCTGGGAATTATAGACCTGTAAGTTTGACTTCGGTGATTTGTAAGATTTTCGAAACTTTGATCAAAATTAAGATCATGATGTTCTTAGAGACTAATAATCTGTTGACTAGTTTGCAGTATGGTTTCAGGAAAGGTAAATCCTGTACTACTAATTTATTGCATTTCTACGACAAGGTTACCTCAGCTTTAGATAACAAAAAATGTGTGGATGTTGTTTATATTGATTTTCAAAAAGCTTTTGACAAGGTACCACATGTTGCTCTTCTCAGCAAGTTAGCTGACATTGGAATAGGAGGAAAAACTTTACTTTGGGTTAGAAATTGGCTTACTGGTAGGAAGCAAAGAGTAGTTGTGAGAGGAAATCATTCTAATTGGAGTGATGTTTTAAGTGGGGTTCCTCAGGGATCAGTTTTAGGGCCTCTTTTGTTTATTATATTTATGAATGACATCAATGAAAATATTTCTGGAAGCATGAATTGTTTTGCTGACGATGTAAAAGTTATGGGGATTGTCGAAAATGAAGAACAAGTAAAACAGCTGCAAGAGGATTTAGATCATATTACTAAGTGGGCAGATAAATGGGGTATGGCAGTTAATGTAGGGAAATGTCAAGTGCTACACTTAGGTCATGGAAATAAGCGTATGAGATATCGTTTACAGGGTTCAGTCATAAATCAGGCAGAAAATGTTATGGATCTGGGTGTCTTTATTAATCAGGACTTCAAGTTTAGTCAACAGTGCAGTATTGCTAGTAACAAAGCCAACAAAATGCTTGGGTTCATCAATAGATCTATTTCAAACAAATCTAAGAAAGTTCTTCTGCCTTTATATAGGAGTTTAGTAAGACCTCATTTGGAGTATGCTGTTCAATTTTGGTCGCCTTATCTGAAGAAAGATATTTTTGTATTGGAAAGGGTTCAAAGAAGGGTAACTAAATTAGTAAGGGGACTCTCAGATTTAGATTATGATACCAGACTTAATAGGCTTAGCCTGGAGCAAAGGAGAGTCAGAGGGGACATGATTCAGTTATTTAAATTTATCAAAATGAAAGATGTAAATGGATTAAATTTTTGCGGGAAAAACAGGACAAGGGGTCATTGTTTTAACCCTTCAAGCGGCCGTGACGTAAAATTCCTTCACCCAGCGATGTATCGAAGAGCGGCCGTGTCGAAAAATTTCGCCATGAATATTCTTCCATAGAATTTTACGCCGCAGCCGTTCTCGAAGAAGAATATTCAAGGCCAAAATTTTCGACACGGCCGCTCTTCAATACATCGCTGGGTGAAGGAATTTTACGTCACGGCCGCTTGAAGGGTTAAGCTATTTAAATCTCAGGCTAACTTGGAAATCAGGAAAAACTACTACTTTAGCAGGGTCGTGGGCGTTTGGAATAGCTTACCGGAAGAGGCGGTAATGAGCAAGGGAGTGGATAGCTTTAAGAGGGCCATTGATCTTCATTGGGGACTAATTAATTGACTAGGACCAGCCTAGCTGGGCCCAGAGTCTGTTGCTGGTCGTCACATTTGTATTTGTATTTGTATTATTGTTATTAACTATTCGATGCCTATCTTATTAACTACATGTTTTTTCAGAAGCTAATATCTGAATATTCGGCTCCAATTTTGTGACACTGGAACTGATTCTATTTTCTGATCTTACTCTTTAAGCAAACAACGGACCACCTGAACCACGTTCACGGGCTGAACGTGACCCGCGATTTAATTGCGGTCCATTCAATGGCTGGCGTTGATCCTAATAACGCACACAATAGCCCAGGACTAGGCTTAGCCAGACGATGAAACAGATGTCATGTTATTGAAGCTGAGAGTGCCTAAAAACTGGTGGATGAAGAAAATTTATCTCACCAGTGAGATGTCGTAAACATACAGCAGATAAATTTGCTTTACCAACCAGTTTATTCGCACTCTCAGCTTCAATGAGGTGACTTCTGCCTCCTTCCCGATTAGCTTCGATTCCAGTCTGCGAAATCCACAGAAAGGGCGAAATATAGGGGCCTCTGAATAGTTAACCCCGTCTGTCGGGTATGCTGTGTGTAGTATTTTGCCGTGCTAAGCACAGATGTGGTATATGCACATTTTATCAAAATTGAGTTATTGTCACAAGGTGATAGTAATTTAATTTACCTAAATGTTAAGTTTTTTGGCGATTTGTGAACGCGAAATATTAAAAAAAGCTTTAAGAAAAAAGTCGTAACTGCACAGTTTGCGGAGTTTGCTAAGGCAATTTGAACTTAAGTGACAAATACTATGCCTTTAAAGTGGTATCTGCGCAGTTATCGACTTTTTTCCTTAGTAATTTGTAGATACGACTTTCATACCTTAGTAAAGCAGCATATTTAATAATGTAGCAGTTTATTGTAACACATAATATTAAAATTAGTTTACCGTTGAATAGTTGATAATAAAAACTGATACAACTTTGCATAATTGTTAAAGTAAATATTTTGCCTTTTCTATTTAAATGTTTACTTAAAATGTTAATTCTAAAAATGAAATGCATATAAAATATTCATATCTAATTCTTTCATGCAAAAAAAAAAGCATTTCATTTTACTACCAGTAATATTTTTATTTAAGTATTGTTACAAATCCTGTAAATAGCAATTATTGTAGTAACGTAACCTGTAAATAGTTTCCCGTAATGAATATACAACCCCTTAACATATGGCTAAAGTATACAACCCCCTATTCTTTTTATTTTCATTGATAAAATTTGATAACGGTCTACGCATTTCTCGAAGCAGAAAGAATGTTGTTTAAAATTCTTGGATGGTTTATAAAAGCCGTTAGCGATGAATAAACGGGGAGTTTCGATTGATATTTCGAACTGAGAGCATTTTGCTCTGTTTATAGCGAGGCATTTCGCTGTGTTGTTTTCGTATTTGGAAGTAAATACGTGTGTAAACGTTGAGTTTACGGTGTTGTGTGATAATTGCTTAATTGCTGATGAATAATTTAGCAGTTGTTGAAGATCTTTCCTGTACATAGTGTAAATAAATTTCCTGTGTTTTTATCAAGAACTGTGTTTTCATTTCAAGAAAGTGGGAGTCGCACCGAATCCGTTACAATTTGGCGCCCAACGTGGGGCTACTTCAGGACTTTCTTGCAGTAAGTGTGACTTTGGACATTTTTTTTTCATAAAGACTTTTTAAATTTGGACTTTATTTTTATGGTGATTACTCGCGCAATGGATGAACAATTAAAACAACTTTTGGAAGCAATTAATGCTGTGAAAAGTGACTTGAGCGAAAGTATGGCGGCTAATCAAGAACAATTAAAAAGTGATCTGACTGCAAGTATGTTGGCAAATCAAGACCAGTTAAAAAGCGATTTAACGGTGCTGAAAAAGGACTTAACGTCTAACCAAGAAGAAATTAAAAACGACCTTATTTCGGTAAAGACTGTGATGGAAAATAAATTTAATGACATAGAGCATCGAGTTGATGCTATTGAAGAAAAATTTGATACCGTTGAAAGCCGATTCAATGTTGTAGAAAATAAATTTGAAGAAGAAGATAGAAGATTTCATCTAATTAAAGAAGAGATCTTTAAGGACGTGGAAAGGAGATTGGCGACCGCGGAAAGCAGCTCTGTACAGTTTGGCACTCCCACATCGGTTGCTCGACCGTCCATTAAACTTGCCACATTTGATGGGAAAACTTCGTGGCAGGTTTACAAAACTCAATTCATGATAGTGGCGGAAGCGAACGGATGGGACTCTGCTACCAAGGCCTGTCATCTTGCAGCATCCCTGAGAGGTGACGCAGCGGACATTCTCCAGACCCTTCCGGACAGCCAGCGCCTGGATTTCGCCGCCCTCACATCTGCGTTGGAGCTTCGCTCTGGTGAGAAGTGCCAGAAAGATTTCAGCCGACTCCAGTTGAAGTCCCGTTTCCAGAAAACCGGGGAAACCCTGCATGAGCTAGCGGCGGACGTCGAGAGACTGTCTCATCTTGCTTTTTGCGACTGTCCTGCGGATGTTCGAGACAACCTGGCACTCAACTACTACATCGACGGGGTTCGAGATCCGGAAATCCAGAAAGCTCTACGGATGGCGGATGTCAAAGACCTGAGTTCTGCTGTTGTGTATGCGATGAAGTTGAAGGCCGCCCAGCAAGCAACCCGCAAAGATCGCCATTCAGTCCGCGGCGTGAAAACTGATGAGTCTGATCCGGTTTCGTCACGCTTTGCTGAACTGGAAAAGCAAATAAAAGAAATTGCAGGAATCCTCAAAAGGACTTCGGCTCCAAAGTACCAAAAAGGACAAACACTTAAGTGCTGGAAATGTGGCGGCGAGGGTCACTTACGAAGAAACTGAAGCTCGCCAAGAAACCAGAGGGAAGAGCACCTCTCCCTCCCAGGTCCAGGAAAACTAAGCCATGGCAATCTCACGGGGCGGAGGTCGCCAAATTGGAATGAGCCCCATCTTAAAGTTTTCCAGATTTCATCGACGAGTGGCGGTAGAAATGGACTGTTTGTTTACGCATACGTGAACGGGTTTCCCTGCGAACTGATTATAGACACTGGAGCCAATGTTACAATCATTAGAACAGATGTGGCTCGTCAATTTGGACTCAACATTCTATGGACGCCGCCCTGTGTTACCCTCCAAACTGTGACAGGTGACAAGATCGAGATTGAAGGTAAAGTAAACTTAGAAATTGTGTTTGGAAATGCCACTTACCATCATACGGCATTCGTTGCTGCTATCACAGACCCCTTCATTCTCGGATTGGACTTTTTAAAGAAGTATGACTTCAACCTCGACTTCAAGACTAACGAGCTGCACTCGACGAGAGAAGACATAGCAGTCTTTCCCGCAGAAAGTGATGTAAAATCCGCTCATCAAATAATTGCCCAAACAGATTTGTCAATTTCCTCAAGGTCAGAATCATTAATACCCGGCTCCATTGAAGAAAGCAATAGTTTTCGATTTGGACTCATTGAATACCCTAACCTAAGCAATAACCTAAAAGGAGTGCTGGTAGCATCTACGCTTGTGGACCTTTCTAATGATGTAATTCCTGTGAGAGTCGCCAACGTGAGTGAAAGGCCAAGGAAAATTCGGAAAGGTGAAGTGTTAGCAACTTGTACTCCAGTAAACTGCATCATTAGAAGAATCAATTCCCCCGAGACTGTGTCTTCTGAGTCCTTGACATCGAAGTTAATTGGGAGTGCACCATTAACGAAAGATCAAAGAACTGCTGCGGAACAATTGGTGGACGACTTCAAGCATCTGTTTTCATCTACATCGGAGGATGTGGGCCGGACGAATTTAACGCAGCATAGGATCTACACTGGAGAACACCCCCCTATTAAACAGCATCCAAGACGACTACCGTTCGCCAAGAAGGAAGAGGTTGAGACCCTCCTGAAAGAGATGAAGGAGAATGATGTAATCGAACCGTCATCCAGTCCTTGGGCCTCTCCCATCGTCTTGGTCCGAAAGAAAGATGGCTCCACCAGATTTTGTGTCGATTACCGGCGGCTGAATGAAATCACCAAGAAAGACAGTTACCCTCTTCCACGGATAGACGACACCTTAGACACTCTTTCCGGACACAAGTGGTTTTCGACCCTGGACTTGAAGAGCGGCTACTGGCAGGTTGAGATACACCCTGATGACCGAGAAAAGACAGCATTTACAACTGGACAAGGCTTATGGCAGTTTAAAGTGATGCCCTTCGGCCTCTGCAATGCACCAGCTACATTCGATCGTCTTATGGAGACAGTGTTAAGAGGACTTTCCTACGAATCCTGTCTGGTCTACTTAGACGATATTATCATCGTGGGACGCAGTTTCGAAGAACATCTGGCAAATCTTAGGAAGGTGCTGCAAAAGCTTAAGGAAGCCAATCTGAAGTTAAGCCCGTCTAAATGTAATTTGTTCCGCCGGGAAGTGAACTACCTTGGTCACATCATCTCTTCTGAAGGTGTACAAACCGATCCAGAAAAGGTGTCTGCGGTCAAGAGTTGGAGTCGTCCCAAAAACATCCATCAGCTGCGAAGTTTCCTGGGGCTCTGCACGTACTACAGGAAGTTTTTAAAGGGTTTTTCCAACATTGCACGACCTTTGCATAAGCTGACGGAGAGCAAGCAAAAGTTTGAATGGTCCAAAGAATGCGAAGATGCATTTCTACGACTGAAGGAGGCTTTAACATCAACGCCTATCCTCGCCTATCCTCAGCCAGAAAAATCCTTCATCCTAGACACTGATGCGAGCAACGAGGGCATCGGAGCTGTTTTATCCCAAGAAATTGACGGAGATGAACATGTCATCGCTTACTGGAGCAAATGCTTATCAAAGTCGGAGCGAAATTACTGCGTCACCAGAAAGGAGTTACTATCCATAGTGAAAGCTGTAGAACACTTCCATCATTAAATCTACGGCCGAAAATTTCTGCTTCGGACAGATCATGCCTCATTAACTTGGCTTTTGAACTTCAAAAATCCGGAAGGTCAGATAGCCAGATGGATACAGCGGCTCCAGGAATATGACATGGAGATCAAGCATCGAAAAGGGTTATCTCACGGTAATGCTGACGCTTTATCAAGGAGACCCTGTCCTGAGAACTGCCACTATTGTTCTCGAATCGAGAAACAGTATGGAACGACTAGCCCTACCGCCTATCAGGTGACAGTGACTCCAATATCATCAGAACCTGATCCATGGAGTGACGACCAAGTTCGAAAAGATCAACTTGAAGACCCCGACATAAAACCAATTTTGGAGTTCATGGAAAGTGACAGTCGGCGACCTAGCTGGCAGGACGTTTCCATCTTCAGTCCTGCAACAAAAAGATACTGGGCTTTATGGAACTCGCTCCATTTACGGAACGGCGTGCTACACCGAAAATGGGAATCTGACGACGGCAAAACATCTAGGTGGCAGTTACTACTTCCCCGATCAAGGATTTCAGATGTTCTGAAAGAAATACACAGTAGTGCGACTGGAGGACATTTTGGTGTCTTGAAAACCCTCAATAAAGTTCGGGAGCGCTTCTTCTGGAGCAAGGCGAAGGATGACGTGGAGAAGTGGTGCCATTCTTGTGACGCCTGTGCTGCTCGTAAAGGACTGAAGAAGAGAAGCAGAGGGAAGCTACATCTGTACAACGTTGGAGCTCCTTTCGAACGAATTGGGATCGACATTCTGGGTCCTCTACCAAGAACTGCTGATGGGAACAAATACATTCTTGTTTCCATCGACTACTTCACCAAATGGCCGGAAGCATATCCCATTCCAGATCAAGAGGCTACTACCGTAGCAGAGACTCTAGTTCAACATTGGATCTCGAGATATGGAACACCTTTGCAGATTCATTCCGATCAAGGGAGGAATTTCATCTCTGCTGTGTTTAAGGGCCTATGTCAAATTTTCGGAATTGAGAAAACTAGGACAACACCACTACACCCACAATCGGACGGCATGGTGGAGAGATTTAACCGCACAATCCTGAATAATCTCTCGC
The DNA here is from genome assembly GCF_026930045.1 of Uloborus diversus. Classification (NCBI taxonomy): domain Eukaryota; kingdom Metazoa; phylum Arthropoda; class Arachnida; order Araneae; family Uloboridae; genus Uloborus; species Uloborus diversus. The sequence continues at coordinate 49,475,108 of NC_072738.1, read as the reverse complement.
TTATGGTATCCAGAAATCAACAGGATTGGGACAAGAAGCTACCTTTGTTCCTGCTGGCCTACCGCAGTGCTGTCCACGAAACTACCGGATATGCCCCATCTCAGATGCTCTTCGGACGAGAGCTTCGGCTACCTTGTGATCTCGTCTTCGGTTGTCCTCCGGATGCGCCTTCATCGCCTGAGGAGTACATCCAGGATCTCCAGGCCCGGTTGGAAGACGTTCATAATTTCGCACGAGAGCGAATCAACATCGCGGCGGAGAAGATGAAGACCCGATACGACACAAGGTCTACTGGACATGAATTCAACGAAGGCGACAAGGTTTGGTTATGGAATCCCATCCGACGGAAAGGTCTTTCACCCAAATTGCAGTCGCATTGGGATGGACCCTACAAAGTCCTTAACCGACTGAATGACGTCGTAGTGAGGATCCAAAAATCACCTAATGCAATACCTAGGGTTGTACATTATGATCGGTTAGCCCCATACTATGGCCATAGTTCATGAGTATTACGTAAACAACCATGGTTGATAACATAAAAGTTGTAGATAATTTTTGCTTTTAATGTTTAGTAATATTTTTTGATATTATTGTGTTTTCTGTATCTGTTAGTTATTAATTAATGTGTATATTTGTAAACTTGTGATAGAAGTCTGGCACCCTTTCTGGGGATTGTACTGCCCGGGACGTGCAGTCCTTGGGAAGGGGGCAATGTTACAAATCCTGTAAATAGCAATTACTGTAGTAACGTAACCTGTAAATAGTTTCCCGTAATGAATATACAACCCCTTAACATATGGCTAAAGTATACAACCCCCTATTCTTTTTATTTTCATTGATAAAATTTGATAACGGTCTACGCATTTCTCGAAGCAGAAAGAATGTTGTGGAAAATTCTTGGATGTTTATAAAAGCCGTTAGCGATGGATAAAGGGGGAGTTTCGATTGATATTTCGAACTGAGAGCATTTTGCTCTGTTTATAGCGAGGCATTTCGCTGTGTTGTTTTCGTATTTGGAAGTAAATACGTGTGTAAACGTTGAGTTTACGGTGTTGTGTGATAATTGCTTAATTGCTGATGAATAATTTAGCAGTTGTTGAAGATCTTTCCTGTACATAGTGTAAATAAATTTCCTGTGTTTTTATCAAGAACTTTTGTTTTCATTTCAAGAAAGTGGGAGTCGCACCGAATCCGTTACAGTATCGTTTGCTGTCAAAATTATCTTCCTACTCGGTAAAAATGAATCTAGAAAATAAAACATTATAAAAAACATTCTTTGAATATAAAAAAACAGAACATTGTTATGGATTACAGTTTTAACTGTTCGAAAGTTTGAAAAATCGTATTTTTCAGAAGGTATGCATTAACAAAATAAAGCGGAAGCTAAGTCCAAATAAAGCAGAGTGTTATTTAAAGATACGAGTACATCCAGCGCGTTTTATTAAGCTATTTTTGTCGTATCTGTGCAGATATCCCTAAAAATGCCTGGTACTTGTCACTTACGGTGAAAATAGCTTAGTATATGAAAAGGTTTTGAACAGAAAATTTGTCGTAGCTACATTTATTGATTTTAAATTCAGATTTTTACAAAAATACTCTCTTACGGTTTTTAGATAAGTTATTTACGAAACACCTACCGCAAGTTGAGCATTTAATTAAGTCATAAATCAAAGAAACGAGTTGTAAAACTTTAACCATCAATTTCTCATTTTGAGCTCTATTGCAGATAACACATCTGTGCTTAGCACGGCAGTATTGCTATAGGTGCACCAGCCTGATACTATGGAAAATGTTCGTTTGCAAGTATATATTGCGCGAAGCAAAATCAAATAATGCTAAGCTTTGTTTGGAAGTGCAAAATTACAAAATCGGAGAAATGACAGGAAGTTTGAATTCGGTTCACCCTGGTTTAAGATAAAATAACTTTTGTCTTTTTAAATTACGGGTTGGACCATCTCGAATCTCGTTGCTGAAAACAGCATTGGGAAATTACTTTCCAAAATTGCTTTTAAGAGCCATTATATGTTTAACTAAAACTGCGGATTGTGTTATATACTTTTTTAATAATGCCACGCATTATGAACTTCCGCATTAAATTTGGATTTGAAACAAATTCTCGCTTTTTGATTACAAAAAAGCCGCTAGAGCAATTACTGTGTTTTCCAACTGTGTTAATTCAACCAGCCAAATTTTTCCCAAATAAAGTTCGAGTATGAACAGTTTGCTCATTAACGGGTATTTATATTCTCCTATTTCCGTCTCATTTTTTAGATTGATACTTCGTTCATTTTATGTATTTAGAGCAAATTTCCACGAAATAAATGGACCTTGCTTTGTTCGAGTCTCCAATATATTTAATGCTGCGTCTTCCCACGTTGTGCGGTATATTTGTTATATTTTTGTGTGGGATGGCCCACACAAAAATATAACAGGTTCTGCGGATGTTCTGCGAAATTAAAAACGAGCAATTCCATTTTACATCAAAAGGCTTTCTATTCATTCCAAAAGAAACCTGTAACATAGGTGCAATACATTTATCAAACATATTTACATCATGATTCTATATATAAGGTTGGATACTTACCTTTCTATGAGGCTAATCTGCTGAATGATTATGTAAGCAATCCAATAGGTTCATATTAGAAAAGGCAAAAAGTTTCATTACTTTCAATTTGTGATTACTCGATTTATTAAACAACGATCTATACGATGGACCTGCCAAACCCCATCCATCTTGATTAGTTTAATCCAGATCGACAAAAATCAGTAAATATTTTAACTTTTTTTTCAAAAAAAATTTTTTTCGACCGTAAATCGTTTTTTGGTGCAACATTATCGGCCAAAAAGTATCGAATTGCGGAAAAAAAAAGAGAACTTTTAAAAATCATGAATTGAGCTGGATAATCTCGATCTTTTCTTTGTTTACATTCCGTTACTTGATAAGTCGTGACCTTGAAAGAAGCGTTTTCAATGTGGTGACGGTCCCTAAAACGTTTTTCGTTAATAACTCCTGTTCTACTGCACGGAATGCAGTGAAATTTCGTACCTTGGCTGTATTTTGCTGTCTAAACATAATTATGCAGCAAGAAATAGGGGTACTTATTGGAAAATTAAGAGTTGGTGCTCATTTGGCTTTGTATGTAGTCCCTTATCAAAATTTTACCTACTTAGTTTTAAAGAAGACTTTAAACCAAGTCGGATGACACCTTTCTTTCCTTTCTAGCATGTATAAAGGCCGAATAATTAAAAAAGTTTCGTTGTTTTTTTTTCTATACCTTTACGTTTAGTCAGTTAAACTCTTAATCGTAACTTCGATTATTTAGGGTTAGGTGTTGTTCTGCATTTAGGGATTGCATTTTAATGCGACGCTATGCTTTTGACCGGACAGGATGAGGCTACTATTAAGGATTATCAGGAACTCTCGCTTGCTAGCAAGAGTGCCCCACATGAGAAAATATTGTCAACTTTTCAAGAAAGTTCATTACGCTGTTCATTTAAAATATGTATATTAGCAAACGAACATAAAATTTACTGGTTGCTATAAAGTAAAAGTGTACAGTGGACTCGTGTTAAAACGCGGTTTGATTAACGCGGAATGGCTATAATGCGAACTTTTCAAGATAAACAAATTTTAGAGCTAACTCCAATTCCTCGCTCGCAGCACGAACATTTTCGAAAGGGAATCGCGGGGTACGGAACAATTGGGTACTAAATAGTTATTTTGCGAATGAACTTTCCCTTTAGCATCACTAAAAGTAGAAATTCGTCTACACCGCATCTAAACATGGCTTTGTTAGTGTTAACAAATAACCACTCCGCATCTTTCTTTTTTTTTAAATTCTAACTACAAAGTTCATGAAATATAAGTCCCCTAAGCACGCTATTTATGTAAAGTTTGAAAATGGAATGAAAAAGAGAAAGTTTGCGACAGTTAAAGAAAAAGTAAAGTTTTTCAATATGCTTAAATAACTAAAGAGTGAATCGAAAATAATTACTGTATGCGCTTTTATAGTGCTGCATTTTAATTCAATAATTATTACCGCACTAATTCAATTTGTGTCTTTCTTCCCCAGTAATTTTGGGTAGTGTAACAGTATTTTACGTTTAATAGCACAACTTCTTTTTTGAGCAATCACGATTGCTTATTGCTTTCATTTGACTGTTTTTGGCGTTCCTTTGATTTTTCCCAACAGCACCCTACGCAGCATCTCCGTCGACCGGTCCTCACGATGCTGCACCTCTAGCGAAAACCGTCTCCAGGATTCGTCAATATACTACACTTACACGCATACATACACGCACCTACACACATATTCATATATACACCTACACACACATACATACACCTACACACATACACAAACACATACACACACAAACACCTACACACTCACATACACATAACTATCCACACACTCATGCCTGCACACAGACACAAACACATATGCCTACACATACATACACATACCCCCACACACACCTACACACATACACACAACGACCTACACACTCATGCCTGCACACAGACACAAACAAACATGCTGTAACGGATTCGGCGCGACTTCCACTTTCTTGAAATGAAGACACAGTTCCTGATAAAAAACACAGGAGCTTTATTTACACTATGTACAGGAGAAATCGTTAACAACTGCTAAAATAATCATCAGCAATTAAGCAAATATCACTCAACACCGTAAACTCAACGGTTACACACGTATTTACTTCCAAATACGAAAACAACACAGCGAAATGCTTCGCTATAAACAGAGCTAATACACACTCTCAGTACAAAATCTCAATCGAAACTAACTTTATCCATCGCTAACGGCTTTTATACACACCGAAAGAAATTTCCACAACATTCTTTCTGCTTCCGGAAATGCGTAGACCGTTATCAAATTTTATCAATGAAAAGAAAAGGAAATAGGGGGTCGTATACTTTAGCGGAATGAAAAGGGGTTGTATATTCATTACGGGAAACTATTTACAGGTTATGTTACTACAATAATTACTATTAGCAGAATTTGTAACAATGCCTACACACACACACATACCTCCCATACACAAACACACGCCTACACACACTCGTAATTGCGAAAAACATAATTTGAATTCAAGATGACAAAATTCAAATTATTTTTTTTTTCTGAAGTGGAGTTAAAATTAAGCACTTTATTTAGAAACGATAATTCAAAGTTAAAAAATGGTTTAAAACAGTTTGAGCATTTACAAATTTCTAAAATACTTGGGTATGATTCTAAAAAACTCGTATAAATACACTTTTTCTGGCGCAAAATTTCGACTTTTTTGAAGGTCTTTGAACGCATCCCTCGCGTAAGTTGAGACTCGGCGGTATATCGATAGTATTTTATTGCTTATCTTAAGTCTGAGTCATAACTGTATCCTATAGCTGATTTTTCCTATGGTAAAATAGATAGTTTAAAACTCTACCAGTAGTTTTATTTTGAAAATGAGTTATTCATTTTGATAGATTCAAACAGACAAGACGATCAAAAACAAATTTTCGACAGTCAACGTATCCAGTAATTGATAGATATCTCCACACCAAAGCATATCCAAACGAAGAGATTATTTTCATTTCACCATATGCAAAAAGCTACCCATTTATACAGTTTCCTGAAAAAGATTGACTTTTTTTTCAAAAATTTATAACAGGAGAACGGTTAATGATAAAAAAAAAAAAACTCTTGCAAAAAAATTCATGTGGTAGGCCCTAAGTCCCCCCCCCCCCCCCACCGAGTTCCAAATTTTAGTTCAAAAATGTTTCAACAGATGGCGCTGCACATAATAAGCCGTTATGTCAAAAAAGAATAATTGAAATTCAATGTTTTTTCTCCGATTGGGACATGAGATTACAGCTGATGATCGTTTGAAAGTATTGCTTTATTCTTTTGCTCGTTATTTTCGGAAAATTATGATGTAATTTTCAATATATTTTTTAGAATTACAGGCTTACCATCTGCAGCGCCATCTATTGGGGAAAATGTTCTACTAAAATTGGAACAGGTAGGGGGATTTTTTGACACACCACATGAATTTTCTGCAAGAATTAGTTTTTAATCATTAACCGTTTTCCTGTTATAAATTTTTAAAAACAGTCAGTCTTTTTCGGACACCCTGTAGCAATAATTTAAAAAATCTTTGTTATACTGGCTAAGGCCCGTATATTAGAGGTTCTGGTTTATCCAATATTTTGGTTCCAAAGGGTACGTGTCATAACATTAGACTGTGTACGGAAATAGCGCTAAAGAAAATTCGAGACTAAGCTTCAGATGTGAATATTTCAGTTAATGAAAGGTAAAAATTGCACTCATTTAATATAAAAAGTAAGGTATGAAAAAAGGGTTCCGTATGGGAAATATTTTCCGACAAGCTAAAAAATAAAAAAATAAAAATGAAAATATAAACATTGATGAATTCAATTTCAGAAATCAGTTATTTTGCTAGATTTGCTCAAGATGACGTTTTACTCCACTTTTTCATCAGTAAATTTTACGACATAGCAAGAAGCAACGTCTATTACTAAAACGAAATATAGTTTCATATGTAAGAACTAAAATATACCTAACTGTCCGGTTCACCGGACATAAAATGTAAAAAAATTCCGAAACGTTACTGGGTATTTCCGTGTTACGTTTCGGGATTCTAATGGTTTTTATCTACTTTCTGGAAAAATCAAGTATCATTGTCAAAAAGTTTCCTGAATTGCTACTAGTTGCACAAATGCAGATTTTTCCCTGTTGTTAAAAGTAGTTTTAAGTCCCAGTTTAAAGATTAACTGAGCGTATTTATAAAGTTGTATTGTCTGCAGTTCTGTTGTAGTCCGTCCATGCTAATTAAACTCCCTAAGGGAGCGAATAAGTATGGACTACGTTGCTTTGCTAGAATTGCAGCCGAGAAAAATTCTCGTTACTTGCAATCTTGGCTTAGCTTTGGCCACGTTTGCAATAATGCTCTTGGAACTTCCTTGATATTTATTACGAAAGGTGCCAAGCTATTATATTATAGTTCTTAAGTTTACTATAATTTTCCAGAGACACGACTAGCTTTTAATGGGAAGATTTCTGAATTTTCCACGACGCTTCCAGGATAATGTCAGGAAGGTTACTGAATTTCAGCGGAAAACGTTACTGGGTTTTGCAAGATATGTTACTGGCAGAAATTGGGTACATCAGCTGACGTGAAAAATCGCAAACATTCCCTTCATAGGTATGGAGACAAGATTCAAACTCAAGACAACAGAATTCTCTGAGCATAACCGTAGCCCAGACAAAATACGACTATCTCTTCTCTGTCCACACTAATGAAAGGGTATGGATACTCCAAAGAAAACGAGCTGATGACTTCCTTTTACGCTAACTTAACGACCTTGTAGGAACAGTACCTTGGAGTACGCAGGGAAACACCAGAAATCTTCACTTCACAATTTTTTAGAAATTTTCACCCCTAATTTGTCAATGCAAAAAGCGTTTTACCGAGATTAGTTTTCCCAGTATCGACAATTTATGCGTGATTCAATGGACAGCTCTCAAAATATTGCCAATAGCTCCAAATTGAGGGAAAATGTTTTCGCAAATACAGTACTTCCTTTACTATGTAAGAGTAAGTAAAAAAAGCCGATGTAAACAGAAAACGAAAGAACGGCGGTAAAGTATGTCTCAAAGGAATTATTAATTTGAACTATATACGTGGTTACTACTAAAGCCTTCACTGTAAAAATGATTCAGAAACGTTCCTGGAAAATAATGGGCAGCTAATGTGCCCAATTTCTGCCAGTAACGTAACTTGCAATACATAGGAACGTTTTCCGCTAAAGGACAGTAACCTTTTTTGAAATTACCCTTAAATCTTTCTGAAGTAATTAGAAATCTGACCGGTTGAAGCCTCACTGGAGTCTTCAGGGTAAATTCGGTACGTTTCGCGTAATTAATTAGACTCTCTTCTGATTCACTAAGATCAGGGGTTCCAACCAAGAACGCTCCAGATGCATCCATGGCCAAAGCAAACCAAGGCCAAAAACAAGGAACGTTTCCTGCTAAAATTCAGTAACTCACCTGAAATTGACCTGAAAGCTTCCTGAAAAATTCCGAAATCTTCCCGCACAATCATACGACATGTGCGCTAATAATTTTCTTCATGTTGAAAATCCACCGACCGACATCCCCAGTTCAGAGCCCGGGTCCACAGACCTGCAAGGCGAGCGCCTAACCATCACGCCACCAGCCGGTCAGGTAAATCATGTTTGTGTGACAAATTTGTGGCCTGTTTTGCATCCATCAGTTTCTGGCTCAGTGTGCATGTAGCACGTCAGCGACCATAAATTCATTATGATTCTTTGCTTCGTATCCTCTCCTCTCACACACGCTTTTGGATATTGCCCCAGACTTTGGATTTACTCTGTAACAGGATTGGCAAAAACCCGGGTTTTTTTAAAAAAGCCCATGGACACAATGTGTTTTGGGTTTTTTTAAATAAAACCCCAAAAAAAATCCAACTAAATCTGTGTTTTTTAAAAGAAATGTGGATTTTTTTTGTCTTCTTTTAGGGAAAATGTGAGTACTTGTACCATATTGTAGCGTAAGTATATGGACAAAGCACAATAATTTTCTTATGGTAAAAAAAGCTGAAAAATTCAGCATTTTCTGAAGAAAAGTATAAAAAACGACGAAACCCAAGAATGATGAAGTTTCAGATTTTTTAGTTTTTATGATTATCAACAGTTGAGGCAAAGTTACTTCTCGGGTGATAAAATCTATTGTTCGTTTGTTCGTTTTTAATTACTACATTATTTTATTTATTTATTTATTTATTTTTTGAATTTTACTCTGTTGTGTTTCATTTTGTTATGCAAAACTACTGCACAACCTCAAATAGTTTAAATCCCTTTTTACTGAATTCCAGTTTAATCAAGACATTTCCTTGAATTTTACGTTGCCCGTTTTTCTACTTCTGTGTACAGAGTAAGAAATAGTAAACTTTTTCGTAGGATAATGAAAAAAAATACTGTACATCCTATTCTATTTTCTGTCCGACCGTTTGTAACATATATAATTTAAAAAATATATATACCTTGTTTATTCGAGATTTGTGACGTGTTGGTTTGCAGAAAATAATTCAAATGAAAGCCTTTTAGCTAGAGTAGTTTCCTCTGTACAATCTACAAATATTTAGAAAATCAGACGTGACAGGACTTAGTCAAGATAATTTGAGTTATTTATTTAAATCTTTGAAGTATTTTTTTAATGCCATTAAGAGTTAAGAAATACTATTAAAGTTCAAAATTCATTTTTATGTCCTTTGTCTGTGGTGAAGAACAAATAAAAAAGAAGTTTTAATTATGAAAGTATTTAAATTAATTTTTTAAAACTCCTCAGAAAATTTAAAACCCCAAAAGTGGGCTAAATAATGAGTTTTTTAAATGTGTTTTTTCAAAAAAACCCATTGGGTCCAACCTAATTGGGTCCAATCCGGCCAACCCTGCTCTGTAAGCATATATGTATATTAGGGGATATACCTGTGTATACATACATGTACTGATATAAACGTAAATGTACGTATATACGTCTATACTGGTACATAATCGTGTTTGCACGTAAACATTCGTATATACTCGTTGCTTCCATATATATGTACGTGAGTAGACATGTACAAACACGCACTGGATATATCCACGGAATAACTCGTGTATACCCGTAAATGTATGTACGTATACCTATATATGCGTATATATGTCTACTATATACGCATATACTCAGTTATGCATGTATATACTCGAGAAAGAAGTGTATACACACATATGATGTTCGTTTATACACGTATATACTTGTATATACACGTGACACGTATGTACTCGTTTAGACACGTATATTGTAGGTAATAACGTATAAATGCTTATGTATACCCGCATATACTCGTGCATATACTTGTAACTATAAAAGTAATCGAAATATACAAATATTACGGTTATTTATAACTGTTTTGCATCTAATTTTAACTGTGACCACTTTACCCCATGCTATGACCATTTTCCCCCACCCCATGGGGTAAAGTGGTCATAAATACATAGGGAAATGAAAGTGTTATAAAACTACTTAAAACAATATTTTTTTCCCTGAAATTTTATGTACCGTGTTCTTTAATAATGAAATGTAAAATAACAACAAAAAAAGTTGAAGTGTTTAAAGAATTTATTGTATTTATTATCCACCTAAGTTGAAAACCTACGATTTCATGACCACTTTACCCCACCAGACCCTATTACATAAGCACTAAAGTATCACCAAAAATATAAGTGTATTCTCACTCTAAAATGTGCTCTCCAACGCATCTCCTATTTTTATTAAATTTTAAATACCTTTTTATTACCAGCTTACTTTTTTTTAATGCTTCTACTTAAGCTGCTAAAAGCTTTTTTTTTCTGAAAAAGATTTTTATTTGATGTACCTATTATTTTTTTTGGTGGTACAGTAGAATTCTCTTAAAACGAGCCCGAAGGGACCGAGAAATCAGCTCGTTGTAACCGAGTGCTAGCAAAAAACGAATTGGTGAAAAAAATCATTATTATTATATATAGTCACTTGTTTTGAATTTCTCTACAGTGCCAAAAAAGTTGTTAAACTCCTTTGAACTGTCTTATTGTCTCTTTCTTGCGTTATTGATATCTTTTGAGGAATATTCATTGGACAAAACATCGTTGTTTTAAGGATTTAAGACATAACAGTTTGCTCAAACTCAATAAAAAGTTTTATAAATCACAAAAATATTGCTCGCTTTTAGCGGGGTTTGCTCGTTAAAAGTCACTTTTTCTCCCGTAAACTAAACATTGTACCAACCGAATATTTCTAATCTCCGCGTTGAAACCGAGTTCCCGTTAAATAAGGCCTCTTTATAAGCGAGTTTCTACTGTATATGTCTTCCTAAAGATAAAATGTATAATCGTAGACATAAT
>NC_072738.1:49156639-49159139 GCF_026930045.1 Uloborus diversus | reverse complement strand
CTCCTAGTTCATTAATATTTGTTAAATTGGAAAGTCGCCCGTCAAGGTATGACAGGTGAAAATTGCTTCAGCATTTGAACGAAGCCATTGCCTGTTCGGTGATATTTTGATAGTTGAAATTGTAACCCTAACTCCGGTGGATTAACCCTGAACTCCAGTAAGAGTAGCGTTTATTGTTGACCATTTTTTTCGTTTCTTCATTCCCTGAAATGACAGTCTTACCAGTAAAACAGTTAAGTCACCGGATCGAGTTCAGCCTTTTCACAATAAACCCTTTCTCAGCATGTTAAACATTACCAAAACATATTATCAAATTATCATGCCGTGGCGCGAGTTTCATTGTTGAAATTCACGGGTTACTCGATCATTGGCTATTATATATATGAGGATGCAATTACTTTCATAAACCAATATCTCCCTCCATCATAAAACAGTAGCGATGATATTCAAGGCAGTCATTTAAAAAATTTCTAGAGGAAGACAATAGGTATATACTCATTGCATGTTACATCAAATAATGACAAGGGGGGAATCTCGCCTACATAAATGTAAATACATTAGCTACCCAAAACCAGGAAGGTTCAATTGCCCCTCCTCATCCTCCTAATAGACAATGATGCAATAGAAATTATAAGAAAAGTTCCTAATGAAGAATTCTCTACAATAATAAAAAATTCATTTATTCTGTTTGATTTTGTGACATTCTTACGACTTCAAATATTTGATTTTAGAGCAAACAAGATACATAAATATTATGTAAACATAAAATACAAATACACATTTTAAAACCTCAAAATTTGCAACTACTTCATAACCTGAATAATGTTTCAACATAGTGTAGTAGTAATTAGTTTTGAGTTGACTTTAAAACTATATTTAAAAGGAACATTTATGTCCTTCAGAGAGTAATTTTTTTCCAGCGTAATTTAATCGAAGAATTTAGATTACTATGTAGTATACAAAACAGATTATTGCATCTTTATCATCTCCTTGTTGAATGTGTGTTGATGTTAAATTTTTTGACGGTTTTTTTAACAATACAAGAGTAAAATTTTTAAGTATTTAGAACCGAAGTAGTAACACAACTACTTTAAAAACTTCTTTCTTTACAATCATACTCTTTATTAAAATGTAATTAAATCAACTACATTTATTCTATTTTATAGATTTTTGAACTCTATTTAAACCGTATTTTCAAGCTGATTTTTTTTAAAATTTAGGATTGGAGGGGATTACGGAAAATCGAATCATTTCTCAAAAACTATATATATACTTCACATCCACTAATTTAATATTCTAGTGCCATTAATTTTAAAGATACGTTTGGTAATGGTTGCAGTGATAACAAGAACAAAATGGTTAATATTTAAGATAAATTTCAAAAAATTTCACACAACCGTTGCCACTATATAATAAAAAATATTTTTATTTACATTTTTTAATAGACTAGCGCTATGAAATGCAGTAAGATGAAGAGAACTTTAAGAGAAACTCTCTCTTGCTGTAAGATTAATCGATACAACGAAACAACTTACCATTTCAAAATGATACTTAGCCCGTCTGTAAAAAGGATGATTCAGAAACGAACACAGTAGTAGTTACACACACGATTATTCCACGACCCTTAAAACGTTCCATGCGTTCTGAATGGAGGAGTTCTGAGCTGAACGGTGTCTATTGTGCAAGCGATCTTGGGGAATTCAGTGGACGAATCGATCGTCTGCTTACACTCTCTCTCTCTCTCCGTCCCATAATTCCATTTGAATTTGGAATAGGTAAACAAGCGGGAAACTCCCCAAACGCTAAGTTCCCTTTTGTAATATTTGTGTTTACCGTTTCGGGAAGGAATGCCAGCTGCTGTGTGCATGTTTACGGTAGATATTTTTAACTTCATACAGCATCATTCCTAAATGTTTTTTTTTTTCTTTCGTAGTAAAATGCAGTAAAGTCTCATCACAGCGAATACCAATACAACGAAGTATTCGTTTCAGCGAAATAAATGTTCACTCCCATTTCACTTGTAATTACCAGGGCCGCAGAGAGCCAGGGTGGGCCGCTTATCAGTTATGTGGCCGGGCCCCTCCCTCATCTCCCCTAAAAAAAGAAATAAAGAAGAAAAAAGAAAAGAAAAGGGGAAAGAAGAAAAAGGGGGGGACAAGAAGGAAAAAAGGGGGAAAGAAGGGGAAAAAGAGGGGAGAAAAAATCCAAACTACTTACTAGAAAACAATTAACTCTATTTTAAGTGCCACAACAGCAAATACCAAAAGAGTAAACTTCCGACAAAAATATCCGACAAAAGCGGATGTCTTTTCATCTATAAGCTCACTACGTTTTGCACTGAAAACGGCGTTCCCTTAAACGCCGAAACATATGTCTGCAGTAATCTGCGAATTTATGCCTTTTAGACGTTGTTACTTCCCCGTTACTTTACTAGGTAATAATTTTTTGTTCAGAAAAAAAAAATCGTACAGTGAAATGAAGATTCTTCTAATGACAGTTT